>NC_083316.1:131563039-131863039 GCF_963455315.2 Globicephala melas
TTAACTCTTGATCCAGCCTTTAGAGACCAAAGGGAGGCCTGGGAAACGAAAGCAAAAGCCTTTTACTTCAAAGGACAGGGACACAGGGGCTTGTATATGTTTCAGTCCCCCCTTTTCTTTGATACTCCTCAATTTTGAGGGGAACAGGTTCAAGAAAAGAAAGGGAGTAAAGTTTAAGATAGAGAAGTCATTCATAAACTCAGCAGAGGAACTCAGTTTTAGGGGGACCTGGGTTTCATCACCATTATCATTCAGTGGATTAGACAAATGGGGAGAAGCAAGCAGCTAGATAACAACAGTGACAGGGCAGCAGAGGAGGACTAGAACCCAAGTCTTTTTGATCTTGGCTGATTACACTGTACCACAGAAGGCAAATAAGTATACGCAATAGCTTTGCAACAGTCTCTGAATTCCAGGCTCAGTCCTATCCCTTGTTAGAATTGGGAATTCTTTACTTCTTTTAAAAAGGTGTGTCAATCTGATTCTCAAGCTCCTGCTCCGAATAGCGTTGCTCTACTCTTAGTCTTTGTAGGAGAGACAAAAAAGTTTTAAAATGAAACCAACGTACAGTGTTGGCGATGGATATGAAAAAGTCTAAGATAATTTGATTCCCAATTGCTAAATTAGAGAGAGTGGATTTACTGGTTTTTTGGGAAGCTGACTACATTAAACACAATTAACCCTGTTCATCAGGTGTTTTCTTACAGCAACATGAAAATGGTTACACATGTCTGAGGTTTGAGATGTCTCATTGCTACTTTCTGTTGCCAGTTGACTGTTTGAGCCAAATAAATTGGTGTTTGAGCTTTCTCACTGGTGAAAAAATCTCCAGACTATTAAATAAGTTTTGTTTCTTCCCTTCATTGAACTTAAGAAAATTTATTAGTAATTATAGTAGTATATCATGCATTTCTCAAAGAGAATGTAGTGACCTTCCCATTTTTACCCCAACATTTTTCTTTGCTTCACAAATCACCGACTGCACAAGCATAATGGGATCAGAAGTAGACAGAACTGCTAGATAAGTGATCTAATATATTAATTCCTGACAAAAGAGAAATCCTGGGAAGTCTGAGGGTAATAGCTTGCAATTTTCTCATGAATCAGCTAGTATGTAAAAGCAAACATTTGAGCATTTATCTTATAAATAAAGAATATTATTGATAGGGATAGTTATCAGGAAGTAAAACTGACCAGGACTATGGCGCATATAACATTTAGATCTGTAAAATTTTGTCCTTGGAAAATTGTGCTTGATAGAAATATTTGAATCAAGAGAAAACTCAGAGTTAATGCTTGTTATGGTCAAAATGTTTAATAAAACCCTCCATGACGTTTACTCAGAAAGGCTTGATCGTGGTGAAAATAACTTTAACAAAATAAAAAAGAAATCAGAAAAAATAACTACTTTATAATTTTGGATAGAATATTGGTCAACAAATTAAATTGGCTTGATATAGTTCATACGAAATTATTTCTCAATTAAAAAGGTCATCTATGATGATATAATGATAATAGTGTATTCGCAAACGTGAGTCAAAACATCCTCAGGGTCAAATGGCAGGGTCCAAACTGGGGTTAAAGTGTTTTGGACTTGTGCAGGACATTCAAATATGAAATATAAGCTGCAAAACATTGTCAAGAAGCACTGCATACCATGTCTCTTTGGTAATTTGTTGCAAATATTCATTCCGTTCTACGCCCAGCTCTGTGTAAACTACAGCCAGTCATGAACTCTCTCAAGCTCGATTTCCTCATAAGTAAGATGGGAATATCACATGTCCCTGATTCACTGGGCAGAGCTAATTTAGTAACAGATAAGTTGGCACCTGATTAATCACTTAACAAATGATAGTTTCCTCAATCAAGGTAACTCTGTCCCATTCTGTTGTAAGTCTACGTGTTGTTGAGTAGTGGAATTCTCACCATTCTTCCCAGATTCTAAGGCTTCCCTTAAAACCCATCGTCACTTGATTTTCTTCCTGATCATGTCACATTTCAAAATTGATGCTCTGCTCTGAAGCCTTCACCCCTACCCTAAGTATTTGAAGAAATGTATAAAGTTATCACCAGTTACAGGGCAAACCAAGACATGAAACTCACTGGGAAATGGGTTGGCCTCTGTACCTAATGTTTCTGACCTCACCTTCTTTCCAGGTTTTGCAGCAGGTTGTCAGAGGCCAGCCTGAGACAAAGCTCTACTTCTCTTCCCTGGGAACAAAGAGGGGCACCCTACACAGTGATGCCGTGTGTTCTGGTGCCTTTTTCCCTCCACTCTGTCTAGCCCCAGTGAAGGCAGCTCCAGAGACAGTACCTGATACAAAGCTCGGCAGGAATATAACTGCATGTTGTTAGTGGTTTAGGTCTACTGCTAGAGTCTCCATCAAGTAAACTGACAAAACCTAATGGCATATGATAGAATTCAGATCTGAAAAATTGGACCAAACCAAATTTAGAAGTTCATATTAGAGTTTGGTCTTTTGAGCTGTCTTTTTTGTTTGTTTTTACCTGTAAATTATTGAAATGCACAATAATATAAAAAGTAAGCCAAGGCAATAGTACTATTAAAAGTAATAAAGGGCTTCCCTGGTGCGCAGTGGTTGAGAGTCCGCCTGCCGATGCAGGGGACACAGGTTCATGCCCCGGTCCGGGAAGATCCCACATGCCGAGGAGCGGCTGGGCCCGTGAGTCATGGCCGCTGAGCCTGCGTGTCCGGAGCCTGTGCTCCGCAACGGGAGAGGCCACAACAGTGAAAGGCCCGCATACCGCAAAAAAAAAAAAAAATGCTTGACTTAAAAGTAATAAAAAATCATACTTTATGAAATAAGTTAGCTGATAAGTATCTTGGAGGTCGTCTAGTTTCAACATTAAATTTTAGAGCTGAAGCCCCCCAAATTGAGTGATCTCTCCATGGTCCGCTAGTTATCTGTTATTTGTGGAGGCCGGGTTAAGACTTCTGCAGCATGTAGTGTGTTTGGTACAGATAAGACTTCAGAGCCTGCTATCTGAGGACCTGGGCTTGAATTTCCAATACTTACTGGTTACACAACACACAGAAAAGTCCCTTCCTGTCCCTAAGCCTCAGTCTCCTTCTCCTACTGTATAGGACTGTGAAAAGGACTAAGTCACCTCACACGATGAGAGCACATTATAAAGCAGTGGTTCCCAACCTGTTTGGCACCAGGGACCGGTTTCGTGGAAGACAGTTTTTCCAGGGACGGGGTGGGTGGGGATGGTTCAGTCGGTAACGCGAGCGATGGGGAGCGATGGGGAGCGGCAGATGAAGCTTCGCTTGCTCACCCGCTGCTCACCTCCTGCTGTGCAGCCCGGTTCCTAACAGGCCACGGCTCCGGGTTTGGGGACCCCTGTTATAAAGTACCTAGCACTCAAGAAATGTTAGCTATTGTTAGTGTTGGTCCACGGTCATATAGATGGTGGGAGAGACCATACTCAGGCCTCCTTTCTGATATAAACACTGAATCACTTTCTTTTTAACATCAGCCAAAGTCAGGCAACATTCAAATAAGGTTAAACATGTTGCGTCTACCATTGGCTGGCATTGATAAAATAGATTAAGCTAAGATAAGGAATTTCTAATGGAGGTAGCTCTTTGGAAGGAAGGAAAACCATCTCAACTCTTCTCAAGTGACTCCACAAAAATAAACAACTACTCTTATTGTCATCTCTGTGAAGAGTCCATGCATAAGTGCTTTGGGGAAAGATATTTCCAGTTTCAGGATGTTTTTGGAGAACATCAAGGGTAGGAAATTCGAATCAGTGAATGACCTTCCCAAGGAAGCTGGGGCACTTAGGGCTGAGCTTCCGTGGCCTTTCCAAGTGGGAAAAGGATCGGCATGCTGCCATCCTGTCTGGAGGGATCCTGGCGCTTGTGAGGAGAAGTGGATTGATCTCCACCTTTGCTCTGGTCTTACCTGATGCTAAGAAAAGTCATCATTTCTCTGAGACAGGAGTTTCTTATGCCGGGATCTAGGCATAGGCCTTGGAGGACGAGGGTGCAGGTGTTCAGAGCCTTTTAAAATCATATATAAATGTGCATGTATTTGTTTTTCCCTGGCATAGTATATAGCTTTGAGGTCATTCCCTAGTTTGAAAATATTAAAAACGACTGCTTTGGAGTACCTTTTAGCTTAAGAGTAAAAGAGATGTGTGTGTGACTTTTTATTTGCCAAGGAGAGCAGTCCTTGGAAGCTATTTCTGTGAAGAGACCATGATCCAATTACTTACTGCATTTGTAAGGTTGTCATGTTCTTGTTTGGAGCATAGGTAAATGAGGACACCCAATTCTGCCCTCCCCGGGGACTGAACATAATTCCAAGAACATGATGGATTCCTGCTGTCCCCTTACTGACAGTCTGAAGTCAGCTGGCTAAATGCAGCAGTGGCCCAGGCAAATTTTGCAACAGGTGCAGTGGGTACGCCCATGAGTTGCCATATTTTCCAGATGGGTCACGCCTAGGCAGCACACCATCACTCTGGTAACAGAATATGACTTCTGGCAACTTATGTCTTAAAGCTCATGTCTAAAAGAGAGAGGATGAAATCCCATGCTAAACTTTGGCTTTCCTTTCTTAGCAGAAGCAGAATTCCACTTGTCTTGGACTTTTCCATTCAAATGAGAGTCCTGGGGAGATCCAAAGATAAGGTCCCCATTATAACAACATCCATGAGAAGAGCACAGTGCACTTAGTTCCAAAGCTGAGGAATGCCTTTTGTTCTTGCAGAGAACTGAGTCTTCTTCTTTCTGCTCAAGACTGTATATTTTCTGTATCTTGGCAGTAGAATTCTTGCTTGCTTCTTTGTTTTGAATGCTCAGGAGCCAAGGGGGATTCAATGGCAGTTGCCTTTTAGATCAGGGGAAGGCAAACTGTGGCCCACAGCCTACTTTTATAAATAAAGTTGTATTTTTGTTATAAACACAGACATGCTCATTTGTTTATGCATTGTCTCTAGCTGCTCATTGTGAGTGCTAAAATGGCAAACTTCAGTAGTTGCAGAGAGATGGTATGACCTGAAAAGCCCAAAATATTTAATACAGGGCTTTACAGAAAAAAAAAGTTTGTGGGCCTTTGCTTTAGAGGGTGAAAGACTGACCTGCAGAAATTGGACATTTTCTTTCCTTATACCTTCTGTAGGATGAATTTAGCTGCATAAAAGAGAGAAATAGAAGTGGGGTCAATGAGGGGAGTAATAAGGAGGAGAGGGGAGACAGCAGGACACATTGAGGATCATTTCCTTCTTTCTACCCAACTGCCATCCTCCACAATGACCAGTCCCAGGATCCCCTTCTTTCCTTAACGTTCTCTTAACTTGAGCAAATGCAAAATAATTGGTCTGCTTGTTGTGTTTAGAGTAAGTCCCCTACATATGAACCTTCAAGTTGTGAACTTGCAAAGAAGCGAACGTGCGTTTGCATGTCCAATCACATAAGTTAGTTCACATTGTCATGTGCATGCATCCTCTACAAGTGGTTGTGCTTTTGTGTACTTTACTGTACAGTACCGTATAGAGTACAGTAGTACTCTACCATCTCCCACCTCCTCTCCCTCCTCCAGTCAGTAACTCTTCTTGCCTGTTCACTCCATGCCAGCCCCTGTACGCCAGCTGTTGTACTGTACTACTGTACTTTTCAAGGTACTGTACTTTAAGACTAAAAATGTTTTCTTTATTTTTTGTTTGTTTTTTATGTATTATTTGTGTGAAAAGTATTACAAAACTATTATAGTACAGTACTATATAGCAGATTGTGTTAGTTGGGTACCTAGGCTAACTTTGTTGGACTTAACGAACGCGCTCTCAGAACTCATTCGTATATAGGGGACTTACTGTATTTATAGTCTGTCTTTCCTCAGATACTGGAGAAAGAACAAAACACCAGCAGGCTGATTTGAACTCATTTTTCTTGCACATCAACAGGAAACAATGCCAAGATTAGTGAGAGGGGGAGATAATGGTGACAACATGAGAGTTTCGCTTCCAGCACATTGTCAGCTCTCTGCTGGCTGTGACTTCTCTCACTTGGGATCGATAGAGCAGTCTCAGCACCAGCATAACTTTCTAATCGGGCTCCAGTGTAACTCTATAATGGGATCTTTCCATTTTACTTCCTGTGCTAAATCTATTTCTCCTCTGACCTTTCAAAGGGTCTCATCGTCTAGAAGAAAAGAATTTTTAGCACCCCTTCTGCCATGGGAGAAGAGGAGTCTTGGGTATTTGCTATGCAGGACACTTTGAACATTTGGCTTTGGAATTTTTAAAAGTGGGAAAGTCCTCACTGCTGGCGAATGGAGATGAGTCACTTGGGGGTTATCACAGGATCTTGGAAGAGTGAGAAAAGTTGGTAAAAAAAATTTTTTTTAAATAACTCCGTATGGCTAAAATTAGTAGTGTGAGAGCTACTGCTGCATTTGTAAGGTTGTCATGTTCTTGTTTGGAGCGTAGGTAAATGAGGACACCCAATTCTGTCCTCCCCGGGGACTGAACATAATTCCAGGGCCACATACAATGTGGACCAAGCATGTCTTGCAGGAGGCCCCCTCAGCATCCACAGGGGGCTGCAGTGGCCTGAGTGTGGGGATGATACTAGGGGCCACCCTTGAATAAGGTAAAAAAACCCTAACCTTGAGAGGGAGGCCTGGTACTAAGGGCAGGCTAGAGCCACGGGGAGGGAATGAGGCGTTCACTCCAGGCACAAAACTTGGGGCGATGCCAAAACCTTCAGGGAATGCCATCCAGATAAATCCTATTTCAAAGTCAGATTTTTTTAAAAAATCAAAAGTAATGCAACAATTCATGATTAACAAAACAGCAAAATTTTAAATAAAAACAGGTTGTTTGTTTGCTTTATGACTCCATTATGGAGCAGTGAGAACAGTTTATCAGTGGTCCTCAGCTTGGGTGGCTGTCATACCCGCCCCACCCCGGTCCCCCCAAATGGCTAATCATTAGGCAGCATGGGACTTTATATACAGTCATTTTGTGCATGTGTGAGTGTAGAGCTTTTACTAACCTTTTGTACTTGGTTCAAAACATGGGAGGTTCTGTCAATAAATGTTCCTAGGAGGGCACGACTTTCCTTAGCCTCAGGCTCCCATGTGGCTCCAGTGCGCTGTGTGACGCTGTTGTGACGAACAGGTCCTGCTCTTAGTCGGGCAAGCACAAACACTAGATCAAGAAGAATATTCACATAGCCCTTTAAGCTGGTTTCACTGGCAGAGTAAAATGAATAGAGATCACAGTGGCTGAAAACCCAGGATGGCCTCTACGTGATTCATCACCGCCATGTTCCTGCTTCTCCAATAGATGCAGAGTCTTGGCGAGTCAAGAAATTCCTCCCATTTTAGACATGTTCCTCCTCTTCTCCTATGGCCCAAGGCTCCCAGAGTCTATGAGCTGTTGCAGACTCAAATACTTACAGAGTTAGAGCAGGTTTGGCAAGTGAGAGAAACAAGTTTGACAAAGACTGTATTAAAGGGTAGTACATGGCCGACACTCAGGTACAGCCAAATACTAGTGGACACAGGGACCTGATGTTCTGGACTTGCTAATTCTTTAGGTCAAAGAAATGTCCTGATTGTGAAACGCTGACAACTAAAACAAAAAACAACTTGAGCCACTTTGTGTGAGAGCAGATTTGACATTTTGTCTTAACCCTTTGCTCCCCCAGCTCAGCCGCCTCTGCTTTGACAAGGGTGAGGTTGTGGGATCCTCCCCATCCTGAGGGTACAAAGGTCTCAGAGGGGATTATCTAAAACAGTGTTCTTCACTGTGGGACCCTCCCATTCCAGGATATGCACAAGCCGCCCATAAGTACAGAATAAAGTGTCAGGATTTGTATTGGATTCTTTTTCTCATCCCTTTCGAATGTCTATTTTAAAAGTTTATAGTGTATATATACTGTATTAGTACAGAGTACATGTGTATAATTTATAAATATTCATATAGTAGCGATATATGCTTAAAATATTTTTTATTAGAGTGGTTACACATAAAAGAAGCCCAGATTATAAAGTGAATGAAATTCGGATCTTCACAGTACTTCATGCTGGCTACTGCTCGCCTGCCTCTTGTACAATATGCTGCTTTAAAGAGTGTCTCTCTCCTTTTCTTCATTGGGTAGCATTACCAAAGGCCCTGTTTCATTGTTCTAGCTTCAGTGTTGCCAGGTTCTAGGATGGAAAGGAGGTGAGGATTGAGAGGCACAGAACATTTTCTTCTAGCTGGCATGCTTTTAATTATTTTTCACAAATGAAAATAAGTTTGAAAGAGCTGTCCTTACCCCTGCCCATGTTGGCCCCTTCTTTGTAAAATATGTCATTACTGAGGTGCCGTATTGGTTCAGAGGATGACTTGAAAATGTATCAATGCTACGTGTACCCTCGGAACGTGAAGCTCCTTGTCAGAACCTCAAAGCCACATAACTATCATATATTCAGCCAGGTGCCATCCTGAATTCCTTATGTAAATAGGCAGTTCTTAAAATGGTACTGTGTTAGTTTGAGATATTATGTCCCTTCTTTAAGATGGTGACACTGACCCTCAGAGGAAATAAATGACTTGCCCAGGGTCCTGTAGCTACATCAAGTGGTTTCAACCCAATTTGACCAGAATGTTGAACCTATACTCAGAACCATTTTATTCTGTAGTCTTCTGTGTCCCAATCAGCTCAGAGTGCCAGGCTTGCTTGTTCTCTCTCTCTCTCTCTCTCTCTTTCTTTCTCTTTCTCTCCCTCCTTCTCCCTCCCTCTCCCTCTCACGCCCCTTATGTGTATGTGTGTGTCTCTGTCTATCTGTGTGAATACAGCATCTCTCTGCTTACAGGGATGCTCAACATCTACTGGGTTTGTCCAATTTATTCTAAAAGACACCTTGGTGTTATCATTAGGTAGCAAACAGCTCACTCAAACGCAGGTCAAAATTTTGAAAGAAGACTGTGGCAGTATTTCTTTTATTTTATAAAAGGCTTTGGATTTCAAAACCTTAGCCAAGGTTTTGAACTTTCCATCTGAGTAAATAAGTTCACCTTGTGAAGTGCGTGGTAATTGGGCATTCAGTATCAATTTCCCCTCTTTCTATTATGTCCTTCAGTGCTGCAGAGGGGGCATATACCACACACCGCCTGTATTTTTTTAAACAAATAAAAGCAGTTTTAAAATTCTCTCTGTGTCAGTTCGTGTGGATTTACTGTCCTCTTTTAGTGGTGACATAGTATTAATTTATTCTTCATGCATTCAACAAACATTTATTGTGTGCCTGTTATGTGCCCAGAGCTATTTTGGGCATAGGGTCTCTGCCCCCATGGTCTCACATTCCAGTAATGGAAACGGACCTTAAATCCACTTACAATGCATCATAGATATGTATCAATAATGATAAAATCACTATTGATCATTATACATGCAATGTCAGATAGCAATCATTGACGTATAAAATTAATGATAGTCATGTAGTAACATTCCAAGGCATGAATGTGCCAAAATTTACATGACATCCCTCTATGATAAGCATGTAGATTTTTGTTATTAATCCACAAAGCAATGAACATTCTTGTGGATGCCTCTTTTCTCTCATGTGCAAATATATTGTCGTGAAAGAACTTTGTAAAGCTTCAAAATGTTATTTGTAAGAAATAAACACCTTATGATTGTTTGACCTTAGGACGTGTAAGGCCCTGCCAGGCTATGAGAATTTTCTAATTCTAAGATTCAGTATCTTGAAGGATTTCAGGCCAGTGGTTTAGGGGATGGAGAGTGAGATGGGTCACAGTGCTGAGCTCGCCAGGTAACCTTACCTGACCATCTACCCCAGGACAGTGTCGTTGCTGGGTTCCAAGGAGCCTCCTTCCCCTCCTAATCCCTGGAACTGGATCTCCCTTGCTCCCTCTTCCTGCTATTATTAATGGCACCCTGGCTGCAGTACAAGCACTGTTATTGTTACCTCTCTTGGCCCTTGTCATATTTTATTCTGAGCCTGAGGTTTTGCCAAGTGTTAGCAGCTAACAGGTATAAAAATAACCCACTTGTAATGAAGGACATAAAAATGCACAGAGGGTTGTGGGCTCTCTGAGCTTGCCTGTTCCCCTTTGCAGCATTTGCTGCTGAATATTGACCACGGTGTAATAGAACTCCAGGGAGTAAAAGAAGGATGGAAGAGACTGGGTGACAAATGATAGATCAGTTTTGCCCTTTGAAGAGGCCGGGAAGACCCCAAGTTGTTGTGCCATCAGGCTCTCATTTATCCCCCTGCCTCTACCTTGAGAAATAGCAGTCTGGATCTTCGCTTTCCTTTGGGGTAATGAGGTGGTTTTAGCCTCGTGGGGGATGTTTAGCTTTACAGGGAAGCTAATTTTTTCTATTGTGCTTACGAGATGTGAGGGTGATTGAGGGGCAGTTGATCTTCTGCATCTCCAGTTATCTGTATCTCATTTGTGTTGTACGTGAGGCACTGTGTTGTTACCAGACACAAACAAGACACATGTGGTCCCTGATGTCATAGAATTTTAATTTGATCTGTGAGATGGATGTTAAGCATACAATTGTATATGTAGTCGATGAAACATTGAACTGGGATGTGTGTTACGTAGGAAAATAATAGGTTGGTATAAGAGGGGGAAAAAAGAGAGGAAACCATCAGGTTAGAATATCAGGGAGGGTGATGCTGGAGCTGGAACTTAAAGATGAGAAGGAGCTGGTCATGAGAATAGAAATAAGAACATTTTGGCAGAGGGAGGAGTGTGTATAAAGAGACTAAGGTGGGAGAGGAACAGAAAGAAGGTCAGTGTGACTGATGTATAGTGAGCAAGGGAAAAGGTGGCAGAAAATAACATGGCTGGGTGTAGTCTGAGCCCTTCTTCTGTAGGGTCTTTGAACTATGATATGAACTTTGGGCTCATTCTCAAGCAATGAGACATCAGTGAAGATTTAAGACACAAGACTGATATAATTGGAGTGACATGTTTTTCAAGGTTCCTCCGGCTGCTCTTGCTTATATAGATTGGAATGGAACAAAGGTAGACTCAAGGAAAATACTTAGGAACCTTTCGCCGCATACGAAATGGTGAGGGCTCCATCTGGTAGATGGTGAAGGACATGGAAACAAAGAGGATCAACTCAAAATATTTTTTTCAGGCAAAACCCAAGAAGTGTTGGTGATGGATTGGAAGTCAGGAGTGAATAAAGGGGGGGCCTTGTGGGGATATGGAATTCGAATCACTGTTATTTTAGTGAAGTAATTCTTGATTTTTTTTTTCTTATTAGTCATCCATTTTATACACATCAGTGTCCATCAGTGTCAATCCCAATCCATCCCACCACCACCACCACCCCCCGCCGCTTTCCCCCCTTCTTGTCCATACGTTTGTTCTCTGCATCTGTGTCTCAATTTCTGCCTTGCAAACCGGTTCATCTGTAACATTTTTCTAGGTTCCACATATATGCGTTAATATACGATATTTGTTTTTCTCTTTCTGACTTACTTCACTCTGTATGATAGATGCATCCATGTCTCTACAAATGACCCAATTTTGTTTCTTTTTATGGCTGAGTAATATTCCATTGTATATATGTACCACATCTTCTTTATCCATTCCTCTGTCGATGGGCATTTAGGTTGCTTCCATGACCTGGCTATTGTAAATAGTGCTGCAGTGAATATTGGGGTGCATGTATCTTTTTGAATTATGGTTTTCTCTGGGTATATGCCCAGTAGTGGCATTGCTGGGTCATGTGATAATTATGTTTTTAGTTCTTTAAGTAACCTCCATACTGTTCTGCATAGTGGCTGTATCAATTTACATTCCCACCAACAGTGCAAGAGGGTTCCATTTTCTCCACACCCTCTCCAGCATTTGCTGTTTGTAGATTTTCTGATCATGCCCAATCTAACTGGTGTGAGGTGATACCTCATTGTAGTTTTGATTTGCATTTCTCTAATAATTAGTGATGTTGAGCAGCTTTTCATGTGCTTCTTGGCTATCTGTATGTCTTTTTTGGAGAAATGTCTATTTAGGTCTTCTGCCCATTTTTGGATTGGGTTGTTTGTTTTTTTAATATTGAGCTGCATGAGCTATTTGTATATTTTGGAGATTAATCCTTTGTCCGATGATTCATTTGCAAATACTTTATCCCTTTCTGAGGGTTGTCTTTTCGTGTTTATGGTTTCCTTTGCTGTGCAAAAGTTTTGAAGTTTCCTTAGGTCCCATTTGTTTATTTTTGTTTTTACTTCCATTTCTCTAGGAGGTAGGTCAAAAAGGATCTTGCTGTGATTTATGTCATGGAGTGTTCTGCCTATGTTTTCCTATAAGAATTTTATAGTGACTGGCCTTACATTTAGGTCTCTAATCCATTTTGAGTTTATTTTTGTGTATGGTGTTAAGGAGTGTTCTAATTTCATTCTTTTACATGTAGCTGTCCAGTTTTCCCAGCACCACTTATTGAAAAGACTGTCTTTTCTCCACTGTGTATCCTTGCCTCCTTTGTCATAGATTAGTTGACCACAGGTGCGTTGGTTTCTCTCTGGGCTTTCTACCCTGTTCAATTGGTCTATATTTCTGTTTTTGTGCCAGTACCATTGTCTTGATTACTGTAGCTTCGTAGTATAGTCTGAAGTCAGGGAGTCTGATTCCTCCAGCTCCATTTTTTTTCCCTCAAGACTGCTTTGGCTATTTGGGGTTTTTTGTGTGTCCATACAAATTTTAAGATTTTTTGTTCTAGTTCTGTAAAAAATGCCATTGGTAATTTGATAGGGATTGCATTCAATCTGTAGGCTGCTTTGGATAGTCTAGTCATTTTCACAATATTGATTCTTCCAATCCAAGAACATGGTATATCTCTCCATCTGTTGGTATCATCATTAATTTCTTTCATCAGTATCGTATAGTTTTCTGCATACAGGTCTTTTGTCTCCCTGGGTAGGTTTAATCCTAGGTATTTTATTCGTTTTGTTTCAGTGGTAAATGGGAGTATTTCCTTAATTTCTCTTTCAAATTTTTCATCATTAGTGTATAGGAATGCAAGACATTTCTGTGCATTAGTTTTGTATCCTGCAACTTTACCAAATTCACTTATCAGCTCTAGTAGTTTTCTGGTTGCACCTTTAGGATTCTCTATGTATAGTATCATGTCATCTGCAAATAGTGACAGTTTTACTTCTTCTTTTCCAATTTGTATTCGTTTTATTTCTTTTTCTTCCCTGATTGTTGTGGCTAGGACTTCCAAACTATGTTGAATAATAGTGGTGAGAGTGGACATCCTTGTCTTGTTCTTGATCTTAGAGGAAATGCTTTCAGTTTTTTACCATTGAGAATGATGTTTGCTGAGGGTTTGTCGTATATGGCCTTTATTATGTTGAAGTAGATTCCCTCTATGCACACTTTCTAGAGAGTTTTTATCATAAATGGGTGTTGAATTTTGTCAAAAGCTTTTTCTGCATCTATTGAGATGATCATATGGTTTTTAATCTTCAATTTGTTAATATGGTGTATCACATTGATTGATTTGAGTATATTGAAGAATCCTTGCATCCCTGGGATAAATCCCACTTGATCATTGTATGATACTTTTTATGTGTTGTTGGATTCTGTTTGCTAGTATTTTGTTGAGGATTTTTGCATCTATATTAATCAGTGATACTGGTCTGTAATTTTCTTTTTTTCTCGTATCTTTGTCTGGTTTTGGTATCAGGGTGATGGTGGCCTCATAGAAAGAGTTTGAGAGTGTTTCTTCCTCTGCAACTTTTTGGAAGAGTTTGAGAAGGATGGGTGTTAGCTCTTCTCTAAATGTTTGATAGAATTCACCTGTGAAGCCATCTGGTCCTGGACTTTTGTTTGTTGGAAGATTTTTAATCACAATTTCAATTTCAGTACTTGTGATTGGTCTGTTCATATTTTCTGTTTCTTCCTGGTTCAGTCTTGGAAGGTTATACCTTTCTAAGAATTTGTCCATAGGGTTGCTTGTAGTAGTCTCTTAGGATACTTTGTATTTCTGTGGTGTCTGTTGTAACTTCTCCTTTTTCACTTCTAATTTTGATATGAGTCCTCTCCCTGTTTTTCTTTATGAGTCTGGCTAATGGTTTATCAATCTTGTTTATCTTCTCAAAGGACCAGCTTTTAGTTTTATTGATATTTGCTATTGTTTTCTTTGTTTCTATTTCATTTATTTCTGCTCTGATATTTATGATTTCTTTCCTTCCGCTACCTTTGAGTTTTGTTTGTTCTTCTTTCTCTAGTTCCTTTAGGTGTAACATTGGATTGTTTATTTGAGATTTTTCTTGTTTCTTGAGGTAGGCTTGTATAGCTATAAACTTCCTTCTTAGAACTGCTTTTCCTGCATCCTATAGGTTTTGGATCACCGTGTTTTCATTGTCATTTTTGTCTAGGTATTTTTTGATTTCTTCTTTGATTTCTTCAGTGATCTCTTGGTTATTTAGTAACGTATTGTTTAGCCTCCATGTGTTTGCATTTTTTATGTTTTTTTCCCTGTAATTGATTTCTAATCTCAAAGCGTTGTGGTCAGGAAAGATGCTTGATATGATTTCAATTTTTTTAAATTTACTGAGGCTTGATTTATGACCCAAGATGTGATCTATCCTGGAGAATGTTCCGTGCGCACTTGAGAAGAAAGTGTAATCTGCTGTTTTTGGATGGAATGTCCTATAAATATCAATTAAATCTATCTGGTCTACTGTGTCATTTAAAGCTTCTGTTTCCTTATTTATTTTCATTTTGGATGATCTGTCCATTGGTGTAAGTGAGGTGTTAAAGTCCCCCACTATTATTGTGTTACTGTTGATTTCCTCTTTTATAGCTGTTAGTAGTTGCCTTTTGTATTGAGGTGCTCCTATGTTGGGTGCGTATATATTTATATTTGTTATATCTTCTTGTTGGATTGATCCCTTGATCATACCTAGTGTCCTTCCTTGTCTCTTGTAACATTCTTTATTTCAAAGTCTGTTTTATCTGATATGAGTATTGGTACTCCAGCTTTCTTCTGATTTCCATTTGCATGGAATATCTTTTTCCATCCCCTCACTTTCAGTCTGTATTTGTCCCTAGCTCTGAAGTGTGTCTCTTGTAGACAGCATATATATGGGTTTTGTTTTTGTATCCATTCAGTGAGCCTGTGTCTTTTGGTTGGAACATTTAATCCATTCACGTTTAAGGTAATTATTGATATGTATCTTCCTATGACCATTTTCTTAATTGATTTGGGTTTGTTTCTGTAGGTCGTTTTCTTCTCTTATGTTTCCCACTTAGAGAAGTTCCTTTAGCATTTGTTGTAGAGCTGGTTTGGCGGTGCTGAATTCTCTTAGCTTTTGCTTGTCTGTAAAGCTTTTGATTTCTCCATAGAATCTGAATGAGATCCTTGCTGGGTAGAGTAATCTTGGTTGTAGGTTCTTCCCTTTTATCACTTTAAGTATATCATGCCACTCCCTTCTGGCTTGTAGAGTTTCTGCTGAGAAATCAGCTGTTAATCTTATGGGAGTTCCCTTGTATGTTATTTGTTGTTTTTCCCTTGCTGCTTTCAATAAGTTTTCTTTGTCTTTAATTTTTGCTAATTTGATTACCATGTTTCTCAGCATGTTTCTCCTTCAGTTCATCTTGTATGGGACTCTCTGCATGTCCTGGACTTCGGTGGCTATTTCCTTTCCCATGTTAGGGAAGTTTTCGACTACAATCTCTTCAAATATTTTCTCGGGTCCTTTCTCTCTCTCTTCTCCTTTTGGGACCCCTATAATGCGAATGTTGTTGCCTTTAATGTTGTCCCAGGGGTCAGGTAGGCTGTCTTCATTTCTTTTCATTCTTTTTTCTTTATTCTGTTCTGCAGCAGTCAGTTCCACCATTTTGTCTTCCTCGTCACTTATCCGTTCTTCTGCCTCAGTTATTCTGCTATTGATTCCTTCTAGTGTAGTTTTCATTTCAGTTATTGTATTGTTCATCTCTGTTTGTTCTTTAATTCTTCTAGGTCTTTGTTAAACATTTCTTGCATCTTCTCGATCTTTGCCTCCATTCTTTTTCTGAGGTCCTGGATCATTTTCACTATCATTATTCTGAATTATTTTTCTGGAATATTGCCTATCTCCATTTCATTTAGTTGTTTTTCTGGGGTTTTATCTTGTTCCTTCATCTGGTATGTAGCCCTCTGCCTTTCGTCTTGTCTGTCTTTCTGTGCATGTGGTTTTTGTTCCACAGGCTGCAGGATTGTAGTTCTTCTTGCTTCTGCTGTCTGCCCTCTGGTGGATGAGGCTGTCTAACAGGGAAGTAATTCTTGATGCAGTCATTTTGTGGCGGTTTCACAGTACCTTTCAAATCTATCTTCTTGAAAATTGTAGGTTGCTCTTTTTACTTACTTTTTCCATAGAAGTATAACCACAGAACACACTGTGTAATATAGTTAACTTTTCAAAAGTTATCAGTGGTATAGACACAACATTCTACTTTAGTGTTCCTTTCCATGGTCAAATTGCTTGCCTTTGATTTGTGTGTGTGTGTGTGTGTGGTTTTTGTTTTGTTTTGATTTTTGCATTGGGAAAAATTGCTTGCCATGGCAGAGACTGAGTTTCCATCTTGAAAATTATCAAAAATTTCTATGTATGAACCAGATTAGTCATTTTCAACTGGAGGCAATTTTGTCTGGAGACTATTAAAGATTTCTCTGTGTAAATTAGACCAGTGGTTTTCAAATGGAGGCAGTTTTGTCCTTGGGGGGACATCTGGCAATGTCTGGAGTTTATTATCGCAACTGAGGTGGTGCTAAGTTATTTAGTGGGAAGAAGCCAGATGTGCTGCTAAACATCATTCAGACACACAGGATACCCCCCACAACAAATAATATCCAGTCCAACATGTCCATAATGCCGAGGCTAAAAAAACCTGAGCTAGAAACATGTTTATTGGCTTAGGCTTCTGCATGTAGCTAGAGAGGGCTTAGCCTGTATCAGTGATGATGGTCTATTATGGGCAGGGTAGGAACGCAAAGGGTCCTAAGTTCTTTTAAATATCCAGAAACCTGCAACATTGTCCAGAGTGTTCAATTCTCTAGCCTTTACAAAATGTAAATTAAAAATTCCATGTGGGAAATCAAATATAGAGCTGTAGACTCTATTAATGAAATTTTAAATATTCAATTAATAACTTCTATTTAAAATTTAGATCATGTTGTTATCCTATCTAACACCTAGAACATATATCCAATAGATACTTCTTCATATGTCTCCCAAATTAGATCTCTGCTCTTTCCCTACTTGTTAACATGACATCATAAGAAATACTTCCCCCAAATAATCCAATGATGAAATGGACAAGATATATGAATAGAGAGTTCACAAATGAAGAGATGCAGAAGACCAACAAATAAGAAAAATGTATTCGAGAGCTTTAAAGTATAAAAGATGGAAAATGAAATAGTTTTGTGTGTCAAATTCACCTACACCTTCATAAAAAACAAAAACAGGGAGTAGGGAAGGATGCTGTAGTTGGGTTTTGCTTCTCATATGCACCAGAATCCATTCTCCTCTGAGAAAGTGTTGGAAAGTGCAAGTATCCTGGAGTGTTTTTCATGAGGAAGGACTATTCCATGGTATTTTCTAAGTCATCTTATCGTTGGGGAAAATGGTGGTAGGAAGTGATGAGAGTAAAGAGGGTGTACCTCCTATATTACTTCTCCTGGATGGGAATCTCCAAAAAGTTACAAAGAGGAGGGTGTAGCTGCACATTCAGGCAAAAGTGATGGCCCCAGCGGGACCGATTCACGATGGCTAACCCCTAAATAACCCACGTAGGAGTCTACTACTCCATGAAGTGGCTGGAGCCTGAGTTAATATACTAATGAATACTATTGAATAGTATACATAATAAGGATTTTTCTTCCTTTGTTGAAAAATATTTTACTGCTGGAATGTTCTCTAATGCACTGTCCAGTCTTTCCTTCCTCCCCGATAAGATGAGATATCCCATTGACTACTATATACAGACTTCAGCAGTGAACGCTTTTGTTCGTGTTTGAAAGAGAATGAAAAAAGAAAAAAACATCGGCCAACAACTGGCAACAGCCTTGTGCCCCCAGTTTGCCTCTTGTGATGCTGAGAACTGCTCATCCAACAGATTGGTTTTTCCACAGCACTGTATTAATAGGCATCCAATGCCATTATCACTGAACCCATCGAGTGTGTCTGATTTGGGAATAAGAGCACACACATAACAATGTGCAATTAGAATGGAAACTTTTAAAACCTTCACCTGCAGATTTAAGCTGGAAAGTGCCAAGTCCTGAGCCACAGAGCCTTTTGGATATTTTATATTTCAGAAGACCTCATAATGGCATTTTTGTTTCCTGTTTTTCAAGTTGACATTTATTCAGTCTAATGGGAAGCCAGATTTGGGAAAATATTCCTTCTCTCCTTGGCTTCTGCAATTACACAGAGCAGAGAAGAAACAGTTTTACTGCTCCACTGGATATTTACAGTTGGATGATATTTTTCTTGTTCAGGGGCTGAATATACCCTGGTGTGCTGCTTTAAAAATCAATCATAGATACATTTACATAGTTAGTACAAGCACAGGCAATCCGCAGAGGGGGTACGTTTCAGTGTTAGGGAAAATAGAATTAAGAATACAATTCCTGCCAGTAGCATTTTGGACCCAATCTCCTCCACCCTTTTTGCCTTTAATGCAGAGGAATTTTTACAGTGAATTAGTTTTCCCAGTGCATTGTATTAATTGGAATCAAAAGTCATTATTAGAGCAAACCCATAGAGCGAGATGGTTTAATTAGGAGGCGGGTTCCCAGAATTAAAGACATAGGCGTTAGTGAAAACTCAATATAGTGTTACAAAGTGAAATTTTAACCAATTATCTTACCTCTATTCAACATTCAGCATGCATCAGACATTTATTGAGTACGTACAGAATTCTAGAGACTATCTGGGTGATGTTGATAGAAAAACAGATGCGGGGGAGAGGGACGGGCACTTACATGTTGGTATTTTGGAGAGTGTTACATTTAGGAATATAAATGTCAACCTCTAATTCCAGCATATTCATTTAGGAAATAGGTTGGGTTATTAATTTAACTCTTATAAGGCTGGTTTTCATGATTTATGCAAAATAAAAATCTGGCTACTTATTTCTAATGTCTTTTTGTGATAATTAAGATCAAGGAAAAAATTTGAAAAAAAATTATAAATTGAATGCTAGGAATGATGATCCTAAGAGGATTTGGGGTCAATGAGTAGCAGGATTAGTGAGTGGGTCTCCTGTGTCCATGTGTGGGAAAGGGGGTAATGGTAATAATAGAAAGGAAGGTTAGGAACAAAATGGTTCCTATTTATTTATTTATTTATTTATTTTTTTAAGGAGGTGTTTCCTTTTATTCACCATCTCTAACACGTCCAAACCATTCCAGGTGAAAACAGATCACTACCCTTTCTCAGCTACTTAGTAACTAAGAGCAGTGAATAAAATCCACACAAAAGGTCAGAAAAATTCACCACATTACTATCAAATCAGAACACCTGACTATTGTCAGATTATTTAAAAAGAGTGATCAGAAATTAAGTATCACAAATGAGGTCTTTTATTTGTCACCATTAAAAGTCTGATTTTTAAACAGATTCCTGGACTGGTGGCTCATATCCATCAGCTCGTTCAACTTTAGCACCTGTCTCGTCCCCAGTAGCTTTTCCAGAACTACTACCTTCACCATGTAGCTCCATGAGTTTTCCCAATTCAAACTTGGGCTTCTTCAGCATTTTTACTTTTCTAACAAAGACATCATGGAGTGGATAAATAGATTGGCAGGCCTTTTCTATGTCTTTTCCAATGCTGTCTGGAATCAATTTATTGACCACCTCTTTCAAGTCATTTGTCTGCACCTCTCGGGTCATGATTTCCATCATCTTCTTGCGGATCTGGTGGACCTGCTGGTGCTGGGCATAAGAGGTCTTCCGAATCTGATTGTTGCGTTTTTTAGTAAAACCCACACAGAAGAGACGAAGCAAATAACCATCGGTAGTCTTGACATCAACATTAGCTTCAATCATGGTCTGCCATTTTTTGACCATGGAGCACATTTTGTCACGGGTAAGATCCATGCCATGGAAATTAGTCAGGCAGTTTTTGCCCTGAACATCCTCAGTAATAAGCTTGAATTTTCTAAATGCAACTTCATCATTCTGCAGATCAGCAAGGCTCACTTCAAACACACGACCCTTGAGGCCATCAGACGCGATTTTGGTTCCTTGAGTTCTCGTGACTAGTGTTTTCCCAATATTTCTTATATTGAACATAGCTGGTGCTTTCACATCATACCAATCTTTCTTAGAAAATGGGTCAACCACTTTCTTCTTGGCTCCCTTTTTACCGCCTTTCGTAAGGCGCTTGTTCTTTCCGACCGCCATGGTGCTGCTCCGAGAGCCAAAAGGCCCTATTTATTTTTGAAAAATAATTATTGAGTGACTGCTGTGTGCTAGGTCCTGTTCTATGCAGTGGTGAACAAAATAGACCTCCTCCCTAGGAAAAACAGGTCTTTGTGAACATTATAGTCTGTTGGTGGGGAGGTGGAGGGCAGGGGAAGGACCCTAACAGAAAATAAAAATGTAAAATATGTAGAATGTCAGATTAAAAAAAGTAAGGCAGGAAGAATGATATGGAGTGGGTATGTGTACCTTCTAATTTAAATCTAGAGGTAAGTCCAGCTTCAGGCATGGCTAGATCCAGGAAATGGATCAAATGATGTCATCCACACCTTTTGTTTTTCTCATGCTTGATTTCCTTATTCTACCTTAGGCTTTCTCACTGTAGTAACTCTAAGAGTTCCAGGCTTACATCATCTAAAAATCTAGCAATTTCAGCAGATAAAGCTTCTGTTTTCCAGTAGTTCTAACATAAATTCCACAAGTGAGTCTCATTAACATGGTTCAGGTCATATCCCAGATATGAACCAATCATAAGTGACGAGAATATGCTGATAGACTAGCCCTTGGTTATGGGACCATTTCCAGCAGCAAGGGGTGCAGTCAGGCCCAGTCAAACCAGGTAAACTGGAAACGGGGAAGGGCTGGATTTCCAAGCAAAATGAGAATTCTCCTGTAAGAGGAAGGCAGAATGAATGTTTGGAAGGCATAATCTAATACACTTTGATTTGTTTATTGTGACTTTCTTTTCTGAAGCAACACAAAATAGAGCTATAGTGTTTGTAGTATCTGTGTAAGGAGAAGGGCTTTTTATTTTATGGAACATCATATTCTCCATAGTTTGCATGGTCCCTGGGTTGCAGTAGGACCAAACTTTTGCTAAATGAGCAAATGAATAAATGAATGGCTTAGATACATAATCGTGGCTGCCCTGGTTAAATAATATTTTCTACCCTTGGTAGCAGAGAACATTGTAAAGCAGCTCTGTGTATTTAACTGCCTTATAGAATGAACAAGGAGGAGTGACTCAATTAGTTTTAATATGGTTGCATACTATTAGATACTTAATTGAATAATTACTGCTTTGAGCCAAGGGGTGTTTTTATCCTTTACTCTGATTCTCTAAGTCTGGCTTATATGCATTCTTAAAACTATTTTCTTTTAGAAAGGAATAGGAAATTTCCTTCTTTTCAAGAGGGAAATTAGTGTGCCTTGTATCTGTCTATATTGTCTGAGATATTCAGTTGAATATTTAAAATTTAAAATATTTAATTTTAATAAAAGTAGATAATCCAACTGGTAAATACCTTAAGTAAAGGAAACATATTCCTTTTGAAGATGAATGTACATGGTATCATCGGAAATTCTTAGCCCATTTATATACTTCAAAAATTATTCTGGGTGATTAAAATACTGTTGCTAGAAAGATGAAATGGAACACTTTCCATTATGCCCAATAACAGACTCTGTAGATCTATATTCCTTAAATTATTCCCCAGAAAACTTGGTATGTAAGAGGGACATTTAAATAACTAGAAGCAAATTCACACGTGGTGGTCATAGGGGAGGTAGTTAGTGTTTCTCCATGATTGTGTAATCCATTAAAGAGAAGATGGTCTTCATCGGTCCTGAAGGAAGAGCCACGCAAGCATTTCATTCATAAGTGGTATGTGGAAACTGAAAAACTGAGTTGTATTTCTTGGCCCCAAATTGAGTTCTACTCTGGTTCAACATGATGGACAGATCAGCCTCATGCCTCCTTCTTTAATATTTGTTGACACTTACTTGTTCTGGCTTCCATTCTTCCTAGCTTTTTTTTTTTTTTTTTTAAACCGTTCCCCACAGGACAGAGACCATGCGAAGCCTGTTACTCCGTTGTCTCCTACCATTGTGCTACCTGTTCATCTCATGAATTTCTTTCCCTGTGTTGATTATTGGTGACCATTGCTCAGTGTGCTCTTCCTGAGAAATAACTTTTCTATTTTGACAGCAGTTTATTGTCCCAACTCAGTGCTTTTCAAACTTGAGCCTGCACCGAAATCACCTGGAGCGTACGTTAAAACAAATAGTCGGGCCCCTCCCCGGAGTTTCTGACCCAGTAGGTCTGGAGTTGTGTCTGAGTTTTTGACTTTCTGACAAATTCTCAAGTGATGCTGATGGTGGGGGACCCCGCTTTGAGACCACAGCTCAACCGCAACGAAGTAGTTGGTTATGATGAAAATCTGTTTGATATTGTGAGGAAAGCGTTACCCGTGGAATGAACAGTGTTGAGTTCTACCCGGTTGGTTCTTTCATTTAGGGAATGGATTGCTAATTTAATGATTATGAGCTTTGGTTTCCTGAATTGTTAATTCATATGTATGCATGTGTAACTTCTTAGGGCATTTTGTAAGGATGAAAGTCAAGAAAGGATGTGAAATGCTTTTGAGCTGATGGTATTACATAGAAGAATGGTGATAAAAATGAAGGAGTATTTAGTGAGCTCACAGGACCCAACAGTAGATATCTGTTGGGGAGAGAGGTTAAACATAGAATGGTCCCATTTCCTTCATTTATTTATTCAACAAACATTTATCAATCACTTAATAGGTACTAATGGAGAAAGTAAGAGCAGTTAAGAAAAGAGAAAAAAACCTATGCTTCATGGATTTTACATTCTAGAAGGAAAATACAGCTGAGGGTAAACACATAGCACATTCTCAGGGAAAAAGTGAAATGAAGAAAAATAAAGTGGAGGAGGCTTGGCCATAGTGTATGAAGAGAAGCATTTTTAATTTACACATTGTACTTGGGCTTTTATAATAACTATAATAGAGGTTTTCAAACTTTGCTGTGCAAAACAGTCTCCTGGGGAGCTTGATTAAAATGTAGATTTCTGTGCTGTACCCCCAGGTAATTCTATTCAGCAGGCTTGGGCTAGAGCCTGGGAGTTACCCATTTGACCAAAAGGTGGTTCTAATGCAAATGGGCCTTTAAAAAGAATATGTTTAATCTCTGTTCTAAGAATTTACAAATATTAACTTATTTAATAAATAACATACAAAGTGGAAGTCCTTCACACCATTCCCCAAAGATGATCATGCTCAATGATTTGAGATATTTTTCTATAGCTTCTTATTTTTCTTTCCCTTCAACATATATTAATGTTTTATGTCAGGATCTCACTAAGAAACTATGAACTAGAGGATAGTAAGAAGGTTTAGAAATACAGCTAAGACAGAGTTAGAAAGGAATGGGGAAAAGGTCTGAAAGGATAGACACAAAGAGAAAAAAGGTGAAGACTAACATCTTCAGAGAGGGGTAGTGAACAACTGAGGCAGTCTGGCTTGGGGTAAAGACGGTAGGTGGTGAGCTCTGAGGGACCCCGGTATGATTCTGGATTCTGACTCTTTCTTACCAGCCAGATGCCTTTGAACATGTTACTTACCTTCCTGGAACCTCAGTTTTATACACATACACATACACCGTCCCCACAGCAAAGGATATAAGTGCACTCGTGTCTTCGTGTGTGCGTGCATGCAGGCATATATGCATCCTCTTTGTTGGTATTGTTTTTGTTTGTTTGTTTGTTTTCACATCTTTATTGGAGTCATTGGTATTGTTTTAAGGGTTAGAGATTTTATATGCCATACTCCAGGCCCTGTGTCTGCACCATGTGTGATGGTGGTGGTCGTCTTGATTTGCAGACATGTGAAGTTGACTTAAAATAAATTATTAAAATATTACATGAAGACTAAGAGAAACTGAAGCTTAAAAGTGAAACAAGGTGGATCTTGATAGTCGTGTGCTTCAGAACAACTTTTAAATACAGGCATATGCCGGGGAAGTTGTCATGACAGGAGATAGTTTGGAAACAGTCAACTGGATCAAAGAACTGCGGGGAGCTTTTCTGCCACTGAATTCTCTTCCCCTGTGTTTTCTGACTAGCTGTCAAAGACCTAAGGAAATCAAGAGTTCGGAGGCCATCATTTGGCACATAAAGCATCTAACATAGTGCAGCTAAGCGTTTTTACATGATTCTATGTGTACCGTTAGGGCTGTTTCCTGTTCCCTGCTGGATCGCAGAATGGAAGAAACATTTCTTTGCTGCCTGAAATTAACTTTATTTGGCAGCTTCTCTGTTTTGTGTGGCCTATTCTGAGTGTTTAGTGTTTACAATAAGTATGATGTGGTATACCCTGAAGAGCATTGTTATGTTCAGGGTTTGTCCAGAGGAGAACAAAGGAGGCTTTTTTTTTTTATTCCTGAGACTCACTGTATCTCCAACGTAGTAAAAAATATGAACTGGCAACATCACTGCGATAGTGATTTCATGGAACTGAAGATCAAAAGAAATGCCCTGGGCTTCCCTGGGGGCGCAGTGGTTGAGAGTCCGCCTGCCAATGCAGGGGACATGGGTTCATGCCCCGGTCCGGGAAGATCCCACAGGCCGTGGAGCAGCTGCGCCCGTGAGCCACGGCCACTGAGCCTGCGCGTCCGGAGCCTGTGCTCCGCAACGGGAGAGGCCACAGCAGTGAGAGGCCCGCGTACCACAAAAAAAAAAAAAAAAAGAAAGAAATGCCCTTAGTTCTTTGCCATAGATGAGTAGAAGATAAACTTGGATTCTGCAATAAACATGTCTTTAGTCCACTTTTTTTCTCAAGCATTTTTCAGGTTTCCAGCATCTGCTCCAGGAAATTTGTTTCATGCTTCACTTCTATGTCATTCCTTGATTACCTTGGTTGGATATAGAAACTGGCCCCTAGGATCCCACTTTCTGATCTTACACAATTATTCCTTTGCATGACATGTCCATTTTTCTGTCCTGCAGGAAAAGCCCTGTAGACAGTTTTCTTTCTTTCTTTCTTTCTTTCTTTCTTTCTTTCTTTCTTCCTTCCTTCCTTCCTTCCTTCCTTCCTTCCTTTCTTTCCTTTTCTTTCTTTTCTTTCTTTTCCCCTCCCCTCCCCTCCCCTTCCCTTTCCTTTCCTTTTTCCTCTCTCCATGGCTTTCTAGCACAGGATGGTCACATTATTAGTTCCAGGTAATTACTTGATGAGATTGCACTGATTAAAACAAGGAGAGTTCCTGTTAACTCACCTTATTTCTTCTGCATTGGAAGTTTCCAAAATGTGTTCTGTCGAACATTAGTCCTATAAAATGCTCCATTAAAAAAGAGGCAGTGGTCACATAGGCTTAGAAAATGTGCTCTGTGTTAGTCTCCTCTTGCAAGTTCACAATACATATTGGATACAAATCTCTGAAAAATCCAGCATCAAGTATTTTATTTCATACCATATAATTAGCTAGCTTCCCAAACCATTCTCAGGTTTCCCTTTCTATTGCTTCATTCTTTTTTGCAGTGAGAACTCTTTGAGAAACCTGCTCTCCTAGTGTTTTTTTTTTTTTTTTTTTTTTTTACGCGGGCCTCTCACTGTCGTGGCCTCTCCCGTTGCGGAGCACAGGCTCCAGACGCGCAGGCTCAGCGGCCATGGCTCACGGGCCCAGCCGCTCCGCGGCATGTGGGATCTTCCCAGACCGGGGCACGAACCCGTGTCCCCTGCATCGGCAGGTGGACTCTCAACCACTGCGCCACCAGGGAAGCCCCTCTCCTAGTGTTTTATTCTTTAACTCACTTCATGCTTTGCAACAACAGGCCAAAAAATAAAAAAAATAAAAAGTTTCTCCTTTCAGAAAACTTTTGAAAAACACTGATCTAATCTTATAGTTTTACTCAGTAGTATCTGGAGCCAGCTCTTACTTCTTGGCAAGAACTTGTTGAGCATCTGTCTTCACAACACCACAATGCTGTCACATAGCACCACCCCCTCCCTGCCAGCCAGTTTACCAACGTGTGGTTATAGATGGATGTGAAGTTTCAGTACCCTGTCACAGCTGCCTAAGAGCATGGTTGAAAAAAGATCCCAGATCTTACAACTCTGATTCAGGACTGTTCCCAGTTGGTTTTCTCCCCCAGGTTTATTGAGGTATAATTGACAAATAAACGTTGTATATATTAAGTTTGATATGCATATACTCAGGGCGTTTTCTGAGGTACCCAGTATCACAGACAGGTGAAGGAAATGTGCCTTTCTTGCATGCCTACATGTACCAAAGGCATTCATGCAGGTTAATTAGTTTTATTCTGAGAAAGGCACTGAAAAGTTAAAATTCTATCCCCATTTCTCAGGTGTGGATACTGAAGTTGGAAAGGTTTTGTTTGTCTAAACACATTCATTTAGTAAGTGGCAAGGCCAGAGTTCCCAGATAAATAGATAGAGGCAGCTGTCTCCCGTCCACCACCCTGACACTTCCAGCCCTGTGACCTAGAACAAGTCGCTTCTTTGATCATAAATTTTCCCATTGATATACTTAGGAGATAATCCTAAGCTACCTCATAGGGATATTGTGAGATGCAAGTGAAACATTGTGTGTGCAAATGCATTTTATAAATTACAAAGTGCTACTAAAATTACATTAGTCCATTACTCATATAAAATATTAAATTGTGACACCACTCTACTTCAATTTTATATTCATTAATAGGAACAGGAAGCAGTTTAGCATGACAATAAGGACACAGACTTCATCATTAGGCAGGCCTGATTTAATTCTATCTTTATTTCTTATCCACTGTTTGATTTGGGGCAGTCACTTAACTTCTCTGTACCCCAGATTCCTCATTTATGAAACAGATAATTCCAGCACTTAACTCATAAGGGTGTCCTACAGATTAAATTATAATGGAAAACGCAGTAGCTGGTGAAGAGTTAACTCTTAAAAAAATTAATTGGAATTATTACCATTTCCGTGTTTATCTATAGTAACTTAACTAGCCCTAGAAGAGGATTTTCTGAGATCCTTTTCCTCATAGACACTGGCTAAGGAACTACTGTTTTATTCCTTCACTCATTTCAAGCTTAATTTATTTACGAAGCTCTTGGGATCTCCTCTCTTCCAACCAGATTTGTTTTCATGTTTCTTTCCCCTCTCATCTGTTCTAAGCAATGTCCCATATCCATGTGTGTCTAAACTTGCCCCTTATGGCTGAGGCATCTGTTACTTCTCCTTTTCCTCCTCCATTTTCCCTTCCCTCCACTTCTCTTCCTTGAAAATTTGTTGACTGATCTCACACCCATTTTGCAAATAATAATGGTTACTGTTTGACTCATGGTGCTTGAAGTTTCTGATTGGAAAAACTCATAGCTTTTATCTTGGACGCTATAAGGACGTCTCTCTTAAATTTTAAAAGACTCAAATTTCAAAGAGAATTTTAACATGGAACGTAATTTATACTTGATTTCCTCCACCTTCTCTTCCTGGCTTTATCTCTCACCTGTTCTCCAGAAGTTGGCTTCAGCAGTCTCTAGAGTTTTTAACAACAAAAAAAGGTCATTTGCCAATTCTAGAATAAATAAATAAATAAATAGTGATGCAAAAACTAACTTGTTTTCATTATAGGGGCCAATGAGTAATTACAGGCGTAATTTATTAGTTTTGATTTGCCAGAACTGCTGCCCTTCCAAATGAGATAAAAAGCTCCACTGAAGGTAATAGACTATAATTGAATTTAGTTTTACTTGAAGAAGAAATGGGGGAGTGCCTTCAATGTGGCGGAGGAGAAAGACGTGCACATCACCTTCCTCCCCACAAATACATCAAAACCACATCTACATGTGGAACAACTCCTACAGAACACCTACTGAATGCTAGCAGAAGACCTCAGACTTCCCCAAAAGGAAAGAAACACCACATGTACCTGCATAGGTCAAAAGAAAAAAGAAAAAACAGAGACAAAAGAATAGGGACAGGACCTGCACCTCTGGGGGTGAGCTGTGAAGGAGGAAAAGTTTCCACATACTAGGAAGCCCCTTCACTGGCGGAGATGGGGGGTAGAGGTGGGGGGAAGCCTCGGAGCCACAGAGGAGAGCATAGCAACAGGGGTGCAGAGGGCAAAGTGGAGAGATTCCCGCACAGAGGATCGGTGCAGAACAGCACTCACCAGCCCAAGAGGCTTGTCTGCTCACCCACCGGGGCGAGTCAGGGCTGGGAGCTGAGGCTCAGGCTTCGGAGGTCAGACCCCAGGGAGAGGACTGGGGTTGGCTGCGTGAACACAGCCTGCAGGGGGCTAGTGGACCACAGCTAGCCGGGAGGGAGTCCGAGGAAAAGTCTGGAACTGCCTAAGTGGCAAGAGACCATTGTTTCAGGGTGCACAAGGAAAGAGGATTCAGAGCACCACCTAAATGAGCACCAGACACGGGCGCGAGCTGTGGCTCTCAGTGCAGACACCAGAGATGGGCATGAGACACTAAGGCTGCTGCTGCAGCCACCAAGCAGCCTGTGTGCAAGCACAGGTCACTATCCACACCTCCCCTCCCAGGAGCCTGTGCAGCCCTCCACTACCAGGGTCCCGTGATCCAGGGACAACTTCCCTGGGAGAACACACGGCGCCTCAGGCTGTTGCAACGTCATGCTGGACTCTGCTGCCGCAGGCTCGCCCTGCATTCCATACCCATCCCACCTCCCGGGCTGAGTGAGCCAGAGCCCCCTAATCAGGTGCTCCTTTAACCCCGTCCTGTCTGAGCAAAGAACAGAGGTAGGGCCAAATCCAAAGCTGAATCCCAGGAGCTGTGCAAACAAAGAAGAGAAAGGGCAATTTCTCCCAGCAGCCTCAGGAGCAGCGGATTAAATCTCCACAATCAACTTGATGTACCCTGCATCTGTGGAATACCTGAATAGACAATGAATCATTCCAAAATTGAGGCAAAGAACTTTGAGAGCAACTGTAGGCTTGGGGTTTGCTTTCGGCATCTAATTTGTTTCTGGTTTTATGTTTATCTTACTTTAGTATTTAGAGCTTATTATCACTGGTAGATTTGTTTATTGACTTGGTTGCTCTCCTACTTTAGTTATTTTATACATATATATACTTTTTTCCCCCTTTTTCTTTTTGTGAGTGTGTATGTGTGTGCTTCTTTGTGTGATTTTGTCTGTATAGCTTTGCTTTTGCCATTTGTCCTAGGGTTCTGACTGTCCAGTTTTTTTTGTTGTTGTTTTTTAGTGCAGTTTTTAGCGCTTGTTATCGTTGGTGGATTTTTTTTTTTTGGTTGCTCTCTTTCGTTCTCTCTTTTTTTTAATTACTTTTTTTATTTTTTTAATATTTTTTTCTATTTTAATAACTTTATTTTATTTATTTATTTCTTCTTTCTTTCTTTCTTTTTCTCCCTTTTCTTCTGAGCCATGTGTCTGACAGGGTCATGGTGCTCTCGCTGGGTGTCACACCTGAGCCTCCGAAGTGGGAGAGCTGAGTTCAGGACATTGGTCCACCAGAGGCTCCTGGCACCATGAAATATCAAACAGCGTAAGCTCTCCCAGAGATCTCCATCTCAATGCTAAGACCCAGCTCCACTCAATGAGCGGCAAGCTAGACACCCTATGACAAACAACTAGCAAGACAGGAACACAACCCCACCCATTAGCAGAGAGGCTGCCTAAAATCATAATAAGTTCACAGAAAGCCCAAAACACACCACTGGACATAGTCCTGCCCACCAGAAAGAGAAGATCCAGCCGCATCCACCAGAACACGGGCACCACTCCCTTCCACCAGGAAGCCTACACAACCAACTGAACCAACCTTACCCACAGGGAGTAGACACCAAAAACAAGGGGAAATAAGAACCTGCAGGCTGTGAAACGGAGACCTCAAACACAGTAAGGTAAGCAAAATGAGAAGACAGAGATATACACATCACATGAAGGAGTAAGGTAAAAACCCAGCAGACCAAAAAAATGAAGAGGAAATAACCAGTCTACCTGAAAAAGAATTCAGAGTAATGATAGTAAAGATGATCCAAAATCTTGGAAACAGAATGGAGAAAATACAAGAAACGTTTAACAAGGACATAGAAGAACTAAAGAGCAAAAAAACAATGATGAACAACAACACAAATGAAATTAAAAATTCTCTAGAATGAATCAATAGCAGAATAACTGAGGCAGAAGAACAGATAAGTGACCTGTAAGATAAAATAGTGGAAATAACGACCACAGAGCAGAATAAAGAAAAATGAATGAAAAGAATTGAAGACAATCTCAGAGACCTCTGGGACAACATTAAACACACCAACATTTGAATTATAGGGGTCCCAGAAGAAGAAGAAGAAGAAAAAAAGGACTGAGAAAATATGTGAAGAGATTATAGTTCAATACTTCCCTAATATGGGTAAGAAAATATTCAATCAAGTCCAGGAAGCACAGAGAGTCTCATACAGGATAAATCCAAGGACAAACATACCAAGACACATATTAATCAGACTATCAAAAATTAAATACAAAGAAAAATATTAAAAGCAGCAAGGGAAAAACAACAATTAACATACATGGGAACACCCATAAGGTTAACAGCTGATCGTTCAGCAGAAACTCTGCAAGCCAGAAGGGAGTGGTAGGACATATTTAAAGTGATGAAAGGGAAAAACCTACAACCAAGATTACTCTACCAGCAAGGATCTCATTCAGATTCGACAGAGAAATTAAAACCTTTACAGACAAGCAAACGCTACGAGAATTCAGCACCACCAAACCAGCTCTACAACAAATGCTAAAGGAACTTCTCTAGGCAGGACACACAAGCGAAGGAAAAGACTTACAGTAACAAACCCAAAACACTTAAGAAAATAGTATAGGAACCTACATATCGATAACTACCTTAAATGTAAATAGATCAAATGCTCCACCCAAAAGACATAGACTGGCTGAATGGATACAAAAACAAGACCAGTACATATGCTGTCTACAAGAGACCCACTTCAGACCTAGGGACACATACACACTGAAGGTGATGGGGTGGAAAAAGATATTCCATGCAAATGGAAATGAAAAGAAAGCTGCAGTAGCAATTCTCATATCAGAAAAAATACACTTTAAAATAAAGAATATTACAAGAGACAAAGAAGGACACTACATAGTGATCAAGGGATCAATCCAAGAAGAAGATATAACAAGTGTAAATATTTATGCCCCCAACAGAGGAGCAACTCAATACATAGGCAAATGCTAACAGTCATTAAAGGGGAAATCAACAGTAACACAATCATAATAGGAGACATTAGCACTCCACTTTCACCAAAGGACAGATGATCCAAAATGAAAATAAGTAATGAAACACAAGCTTTAAATGATCCATTAAACAAGATGGACTTAATTGATATTTATTGGACATTCCATCCAAAAACAACAGAATATACTTTCTTCTCAAGTGCTCATGGAACATTCTGCAGGTTAGATCATATCTTGAGTCACAAATCAAGCCTTGGTAAATTTAAGAAATTTGAAATTGTATCAGGTATCCTTTCTGATCACAGTGCTATGAGACTAGACATCAATTACAGGAAAAAATCTGTAAAAAATACAAACACATGGAGGCTAAACAATACAGTACTAAATAACCAAGAGATCACTAAAGAAATCAAACAGGAAATCAAAAAATACCTAGAAACAAATGACAATGAAAAGATGACCACGCAAAACCTATGGGTTGCAGCAAAAGCAGTTCCAAGAGGGAAGTTTATAGCAATACAATCCTACCTCAAGAAACAACAAACATCTCAAATAAACAACCTAACCTTATACCTAAAGCAATTAGGGAAACAAGAACAAAAAAACTCCCAAATTAGCAGAAGGAAAGATATAAAGATCAGATAGAAATAAATGAAAAAGAAATGAAGGAAACGACAGTGAAGATCAGTAAAACTAAAAACTGGTTCTTTGAGAAGATAACCAAAATTGATAAACTATTAGCCAGACGCATCAAGAAAGAAAGGAAGAAGATTGAAATCAATAGAATTAGAAATGAAAAAGAAGTAACAACTGACACTGCAGAAATACAAAGGATCATGAGAGATTACTACAAGCAACTATATGCCAATAAAATGGACAACCTGGAAGAAATGGACAAATTCTTAGAAAACCACAAACTTCCGAGACTGAACCAGGAAGAAATAGTAAATATCAACAGATCAATCACAAGCACTGAAATTGAGACTGTGATTAAAAATCTTCCAACAAACAGAAGGCCAGGACCAAATAGCTTCACAGGTGAATTCTATCAAACATTTGGAAAAGAGCTAACACCTATCCTTCTCAAACTCTTCCACAATATAGCAGAGGGAGGAACACTCCAAAGCTTATTCCACGACGTCACCATCACCCTGATAACCAAAACCAGACAAAGATGCCAGAAAACATGAAAAGTATAGGCTAATATCACTGATGAACATAGATGCAAAAATCTTCAACAAAATACTAGCAAACAGAATACAACAGCACATTAAAAGGGTCATACGCCAAGATCAAGTGGGGTTTATCCCAGAAATGCAAGGATTCTTCAATATATGGAAATCAATCAGTGTAATAAACTATATTAACAAGTTGAAGGAGAAAACCATATTATCATCTCGATAGATGAAGAAAAGCTTTTGACAAAATTCAACACCCATTTATCATAAAAACCCTGCAGAAAGTAGACATAGAGGGAAGGTACCTCAACATAATAAAGGCCAAATATGACAAACCCACAGCCAACATTGTTCTTAATGGTGAAAAAGTGAAACCATTTCCTCTAAGATCAGGAACAAGACAAGGTTGCCCACTGTCAGCACTGTTATTCAACATAGTTTTAGAAGTTATACCCACAGCCATCAGAGTAGAAAAAGAAATAAAAGAAATCTAAATTGGAAAAGAAGAAGTAAAACTGTCATTGTTAGCAGGTGACGTGATACTATACACAGAGAATCCTAAAGACGCTACCAGAAAACTACTGGAGCTAATCAATGAATTTGGTAAAGTTGCAGGATACAAAATTAATGCACAGAAATCTCTTGCATTCCTAAACACTAATGATGAAAATTCTGAAAGAGAATTTAAGGAAACACTCCCATTTACCAATGCAACAAAAAGAATAAAATACCTAGGAATAAACCTACCTGGGGAGACAAAAGACCTGTATGCAGAAAACTGTAAGACACTGATGAAAGAAATTAAAGATGATAGAAACAGATGAAGAGATATAGCATGTTCTTGGATTGGAAGAATCAATATTGTGAAAATGACTCTACTACCCTAAGCAATCTACGGATTTAATGTAATCTCTATGAAACTACCAATGGCATTTTTCAGAGAACTAGAATAAAAAATTTCACAATTTGTATGGAAACACAAAAGACACTGAATAGCCAAAGCAATCTTGAGAAAGAAAAATGGAACTGGAGGAATCAGGCTCCCTGACTGCAGACTATACTACAAAGCTACAGTAATCAAGACAGTATGGTACTGGCACAGAAACAGAAGTATAGATCAATGGAACAGGATAGAAAGCCCAGAGATAAACCCATGAACATATGGTCACCTTATCTTTGATAAAGGAGGCAGGAATACACAATGGAGAAAAGACAGCCTCTTCAATAAGTGGTGCTGGGAAAACTGGACAGCTACATGGAAAAGAATGAAATTAGAACACTCCCTAACACCATATACAAAAATAAGCTCAAAAGGGTTGAAGACCTAAATGTAAGGCCACTCACTATAAAATTCTTATAGGAAAACATAGGCAGAACACTCCATGACATAAATCACAGCAAGATCCTTTTTGACCTACCTCGTAGAGAAATGGAAATAAAAACAAAAATAAACAAATAGGACCTAATGAAACTTGAAAGCTTTTGCACAGCAAAGGAAACCATAAAGATGAAAAGGCAACCCTCAGAATGGGAGAAAATATTCACAAATGAAGCAACTGACAAAGGATTAATCTCCAAAATATACAAGCAGCTCATGCGGCTCAATATCAAAAAAACAAACAACCCAATCCAAAAATGGGCAGAAGACCTAAATAGACATTTCTCCAAAGCAGATATATAGATTGCTAAGAAACACATGAAAGGATGTTCAACATCACTAAACATTAGAGAAATGCAGATCAAAACTACAGTGAGGTATCACCTCACACTGGTCAGAATGGCTGTCATCAAAATTTTAGAAACAATAAATGCTGGAAAGGGTGTGGAGAAAAGGGAACCCTCTTGCACTGTTCGTGGGAATGTAAATTGATACAGCCACTATGGAGAACAGTATGGAGGTTCCTTAAAAAACTAAAACTAAAACTACCATATGACCCAGCAATCCCACTACTGGGCATATACCTTGAGAAAACCATATTTCAAAAATAGTCATGTACCACAGTGTTCATTGCAGCTCTATTTACAATAGCCAGGACATGGAAGCAACCTAAGTGTCCATTGACAGATGAATGGATAAAGAAGATGTGGCACATATATACAATGGAATATTTCTTAGCCATTAAAAGAAATGAAATTGAGTTATTTGTAGTGAGTTGCATGGATCTAGAGTGTGTCATACAGAGTGAAGTAAGTCAGAGAGAGAAAAACAAATACTGTATGCTAACACATATATATGGAATCTAAAAGAAAAAAAAGTGGTCCTGAATAACCTAGGGGCAGGACAGGACTAAAGATGCAGACAAAGAGAATGGACTTGAGGACACGAGCAGGGCGAATGGTAAGCTGGGAAGAAGTGAGAGAGTGGCATGGACATATATACACTACCAAATGTAAAATAGATAGCTAGTGGGAAGCAGCGCATAGGAAAGCTCTGTGCTTTGTGTCCACCTAGAGGGGTGTGATAGGGAGAGTGGGAGGGAGATGCCAAAGTGAAGAGATATGGGGATTTATATATATGTATAGCTCATTCACTTTGTTATACAGCAGAAACTAACACACTATTGTAAAGCAATTATAGTCCAATCGAGTTGTTAATAAATAATTAAAAAAACAAGAAAAGAAGAAACCTATCAACTCAGGGAAAATCCACTTATTTGTCAGTCATTTTAAGTTCTTGGCTACAGGAAGAATTTAACCTTTGCACTGAGTATAAACCACGACACAGAAACACCGGAATCAAAAGCAGAACGGGCCTGAGAGTCAGAATTGGCTCTGTACTTTTTAGGAGCTGTGTCTCTCTGAGGTTCACTTCCCTGCCCTGAAATATTTAGATAGTGTAGAGGTGGGCAGATTATGGCCCCCTGGGCTATATCTGGCCTGCCACCTATTTTTATGACTCATGGGCTAAGAATCGTTTTTATGTTTTTAAATATTTGAAAACAAATAAAAAAGTGAAACAAAGGAAAAATCGTAGTTTATGAGGCACAAAAATGTATGTAATTCACATTTCAGTGTTCTTAAAAAGTTTTCTTCGAATGAGACACACCCATTGACTCATGCATTGTCTGCCACTGCTCTCAGCTCTAAGTGCAGAACTGAGAAACTGCAACAGACTGTGCAGCCTGCAAAGCCTAATATATTCACTCTGTGGCCCTTTACAGAAGGATGTGTGCCAATCGATGAGATGATACTAACCACACAGAGTTTTTGTAAGATGAAGAGAGCACCTGGCGCACAGTGGACACAATAAATGTTGGCTGCTAGGATTATATGTAAATATGATGTTAATGAAAAGAGTCTGCATCTTCTCCAATTCTTGTTACAAAACATAGTGTCTTATAAGGTCAAGTTTCCTGGAGTCCAGAGTACTTCAGAATGGCTGTGAGCAATCAGATTTGAGGTAGTGAAGCTACCTGAGTCTTAAGAGCTGCAGGATGTTGTTATTTAAATGATGTTTACAGGGCTTCCCTAGTGCCGCACTGGTTAAGAATCCACCTGCCAGTGCAGGGGACACGGGTTCAAGCCCTGGTCCGGGAAGATCCCACATGCCGCGGAGCAACTAAGCCTGTGCGTCACAACTACTGAGCCTGTGCTTTAGAGCCCACGAGCAACAACTTCTGAAGCCCGTGTGCCTAGAGCCCGTGCTCTGCAACAAAGAGAAGCCATCACAAGAAGCCCGTGCACCGCAATAAAGACCCAGTGCAGCCAAAAATAAATATATTAATTAATCTTAAAAATTAAAAAAATAGGGCTTCCCTGGTGGCGCAGTGGTTGAGAGTCCGCCTGCCGATGCAGGGGACACGGGTTCGTGCCCCAGTCGGGGAGGATCCCACATGCCACGGAGCAGCTGGGCCCGTGAGCCATGGCCGCTGAACCTGCGCGTCTGGAGCCTGTGCTCCACAACGGGAGAGGCCACAGCAGTGAGAGGCCCTTGTACCGCAAAAAAAAAAAAAGAAAAAAGAAAAGAAAAAAAAATCAAAAAATAAATAAATGACGTTTACAGTTGGTTAATAACATTTCGGGGTACTGGGAACATAGGCTGTTAGGATAGTAGCTCTCTCCATTTAATAAGTCTAAGAATAGTTTTTTCATTCCTAAATGTAGACTGCATTCAAATGTATGTCTTCCCTGCTAATGCAGCCCTTTCTTGAATTTGTAAATGCTGTTCAATTTGGCTTCTGTGAAAATACGCCCAAGAAATCCAGCACAGGCCATGGCATGCTGATTTTTTTTTCTTGTAAATATTTAGTCATCTAGTCTAACATTTTTTTGTACATCCTGGAAATCTTGGTTAACAGTTTCTGAAACTCTCCGGAAATTGCAGTTCAGTAATCATTGAGTTAGTGAGGTGAGATGTCTCGTTTCCCATAATTAGGGACAACAAAGAGTTTTTAGGGAAAAAGCCAGTTTAGTCAAAAATATAAATTAAACATAAACAAAAGGCTAAGTCTAGAGGTAGGTCGCTTATTGGTGAGTTTATTTCGACTGAACTTCTAGGATGTGGTATTCAAGGTATCAATTAACATAGCAGTTTAAAAGTTTATGTCAACAATAACAGTAGACTGGTTCACTTTGAAAGTAGACTCTTGCTACCAAAGAATACCGATGTTCTAAATGTATTTAAATACAAACTTATGGAATGCCTCAAAAAAAGAACAATCCTGGTGCAGAATTTATCAGTCCCTGGTAATATCTGAGCATTTCCTATGTAAGAGCTCAGTAAGTACTCAGTGACTGTTAGCTATTGCTATGTATGTTAAAACTACTTTTACTCAGATTATTTTGTTAAACCCTTGTGCAGTCTCATGGGATGGCTGCTGTTTCTCCCACTTTACGTATGAGGACTCAGGATAAGAGGGTTTAAGTATGTTTTCCTGGCTAAGAGTTAACAGTGCCAGGATAATAATCCCGATCTGTCCATCACAGAGCAGAGACTCTAACCCCTGCAGATCACAAACATGACGGCAAGTATTTACAACATTTTCCCCTCATTCAATTTTCCATACTTGGATATAAAGAATACCTTCAAGTTCATGCATGAAAACTAAAAGGCTACAGTTTCAAAATCAGGTAAAGTACTCATGAGAAGTCTTGGAATGCAGTGAACTCCAAAAATGTCTTCAGACCCCCAATACATTTGTTCAATGTGGAAGTGTTTTATATTTTGACTTAGGCTCCTTAAAAGTGGAGATTTTATTGATACTAATTATGTTACTACAAACTCGAGTTTGACTTCACCATTTACACTGAGCTTCAGTGCTGTTGTAGCTCATCTAATAATAGAATCTTTAAGTGTTTCTGTAAAATAAGATATCGATGTGAATATCTTAGTGAGAGAGGATTAAATGAAGTGGCTTAGCTTGCATGATCTCTTATAAATATGTTAAATGGAGTGGATAAAGGATTGACCCATTTCTCCAGCTATAAACGCTTGCCAATTTATTATTCTACACCCTAGATCTGGAAATTTATCATTGTTTTAGTGATTATTCATGGGCAAGTCCCTTTTCATAGAGTCTTAACGTTGGTCTGAGAAGGTGATTCTATCAGCTCGTCAAGAGAGGTTTTATTTCTCAATAGCAGACTCACACTAACTAACCTCATGAGATTGATTTCTACATTAGAAACAGCAGTTTTTAAATTTACAGTGATAAATACATGTTGCGTGGATAGAGGTAGCTACATCTACTCTCCCTTTAGGAAGATCTACATATGAAGAGGGAACTTAATGAGAAAAATAATTAATGTACTTGAAATCAAAACAAAAAGAGTGTGATAAAAAGAATCTCTTAACAGCATCAGGCTAAGTCATCCCAACAGAGACAGTCTTGTCAGTGGTACCAGAGGTACTCAGAGTCTTCCCAACGAAGACCATAAATGCCTTGAGAGTAATGAACCCCATCTGTTATATCTACTGTTTCTCTAATGCCTTGCACGGAACAGCCAAGAGCGGAGTCCAAGGCTAAGAATCCTTCTTTCAGTGCTTGAGTGAACTCTGCCTACTTTTTCCCTATTGTGACTCTCCTTTCTTTGCATCCATGGATGAGCTTTTGGATGCTACATTCTTTCCATTAGATGTGCCAGCATAGTATAGTTAGAGTTGAATATGCTGGTCAGGTAACCAATCTGTCTTTTTATGCTGATTTTTGCATTTCTCTTCTCATCCATTTAGTGTTTATGCTTCTCCTTGCTTCCTGATTTTGGGAGTGAGCAGCAATATATGTCACTACAGCCACTGAGTACATTTTACGTGAAGTCTGTTTCTAGGAATCTATTACATCAGCACTCCATGCTATGCTCTAAGATAGGATAATAATGCCATTCAGCCAGATTGGGCCCAGTATGTTACTTTTAACAGTTTCTGCTAATTACAAAAGATGAGGCTCAGGATATTAAAAGACTGTTGAAGTTGATCAAGATGGAAGCATTGGGGGAAATCGCCTTCCATTGAACCCTGTGGTGTGATCCACTGAGGTTACAAAATGTTTGACTTCCATACATTCCAGCAGATACTTAATGAGTACTTGCTTTGTTAAGGGCAGCATTAAACATATATATGACAATTTTTCTTGTATTTAACTTAAATGGTAACATTTTTCTTTGGACCTGTGCTTTAATTTTTTTAATTAGTCTTATCTATCTCTATTTAGTTTTTACTAACATATACACAGAAATACTAAAAAAGAAATTCCTGATTGCTTAAGAGAAGGGAAGGGGAAAAGTGGATAACCAGACAATGCATGTTAGAACAATAATTGTATTTAAGGAAGTGATTCCCAGCAGAAAACACCCAAGTGAGTGAAGAAGTGATACAATAAGTCATATCCTGCAATCACAGTTACTGGCCCCAGGAGGCAACATAGATATCAGAAAATATGAATCTGTTGTCCAGCTCCTATACTACCTCTCTATGGGACTCTGGCCATGTCACTTCAGGTCTCACTTTTTCATGGAAATAATGAAAAGTTTACCTTGACGACCTACTGTGTCATTCTAGATCAGAATAGCACACCATTTGTGAACTTTAATAATTATGTAAAATTCTCTCATCTTCAATCTACTGCAAAAATGATACCAGAATATTTTTTAGCCTGTTGATGTCGTTTGTGCTTTATTTTTTCCAGATTTATTGAAGTATAATTGACAATAACAATAGTATATATTTGGGACTTCCCTGGTGGTCCAGTGGTTAAGACTGCACTTCTACTGCAGGGGGTGCAGGTACCGTCTCTGGTCAGGGAACTAAGATCTCACATGCTGCGTGGTGCAGCCAAAACAAACAATTGTATATATCTAAGGTATACAACATGATAATATAGGTTATCATTTCACAATGTGTGTGTGTGTGTGTGTATGTGTGTGTGTGTGTGTGTGTGTGTGTGTGGAGAGAGAGAGAACACTTAATATCTATTCTCAGCAAATTTCAAGTATACAATACAATATTGTTAACTGTAGTCACCATGCTGTGTATCAGATCCTCAGGACTTATTCACCTTATGACTGAAAGTTTGTGTACTTTGACTATTATCTCCCCATTTTTCCCCATCCCCAAGTCCTGGCAACTACCATTCCACTCTCTGTTTCTGAGTGTTTGACTTTTGTAGATTGCACATATAGAAGAGATCCCATAATATTTGTCTTTCTGTGTCTGGCTTATTTCTCTTAGCATAATGTCCTTCAGGTTCATCCATATCATAAATGGCAGGATGTTCTTCTTTTTTGTGGCTGAATAATATTCCATATGTATGTATTTACACACACTCATATCATGTTTCCTTTGTCCATTTATCCATCTCTGGACACTTAGGTAATTTCCATACGTAGCTATCGTGAATAACCGTGCAATGAATACAGGAGTGTAAATATCTCTTTGAGATTCTGATTTAATTTCCTTTGGACATATATACTCAGGTGGGATAGCTGGATCACGTGCTAGCTCTATTTCTAAACTTTTATTGAAGCTCCACAATTATTTCTGTAATAGCTGTACCATTTTATGTCCCCACTAACAATGTACAAGGGCACCCTTTTCTCCACACCCTTCCAAATGCTCTTCAGCCCTTTTCTTTTTTCATAATATCCTGACAGGTGTGAGGTGATAACTCATTGTGGTTTTGATTTGCATTTCCCTGATGATTAGTGATGTTGAGCATCTTTCATACACTTGTTGGGCATTTGTATGTTTTCTTCGGAAAAATATCTGTTCAGGTCCTTTGCCCATTTTTAATAGTGTTATTTGGGTTATTTTGGTTTTGTTTTGCTATTAAGTTGTATGAGTTCCTTATATATTTTGTATAGTAACCCCCTATTAGATATATGACTTGTAAATATTTTCTCCCATTCCATAGCTTGCCTTTTCATTTTATTTATGGTTTCTTTTGTTGTGCAGAAGCTGTTTAGTTTGATGTAGTCCTACTTGTTTGTTTTTGCTTTTGTTACCTGGGCTTTTGGTGTCAGATATGTGAAATCAAAGACCATTGTCAAGGAGGATTTTTCCTTATGTTTTCTTCTGGGAATGTTATAGTCTCAGGTCTTAAATTTGTCTTTAATCCATTTTGAGTTAATTTTTTGTGTATAGTCAAAGAGAAGGCTCCAATTTCATTTCTCTGTGTGTGGATATTCAATTTTCACAGCACCGTTTATTAAAGAGACTATACTTTCCCCATGGTGTATTCTTGGCACTCTTGTCAAGGATTAATTGACTGTATAAGTGTGGACTTATTTCTAGGCTCTCTATTCTCTTTCATTTTTCTATATATCTATTTTTATCCTAGCACCACACTATTTTGATTACTGTAGTTCTGTAGTTAGTTTGAAATCCGGAAGTGTGACACTTCGAGCTCTGCTCTTCTTTCTCAGGATTGCTGTGGTTATTTGGAGCCTTTTGTGGTTCCCTGTAAATATTAGGATTATTTTTTCAATTTCTGGGAAAATGGCTTTAGAATTTTGATATGGCCTTCATTGAATCTGTAGATTGCTTTGGTTAGGATGGACATTTTAACAGTATTCTTCATATCTGTGAACATGGGATTGGAATTTTTCCATTTAGTTGTGTCTTCTTCAGTTTCTTTCATCAATGTTTATATTTTTCAGTGCACAGATCTTTTATTCCTCCTTGATAAAATGTATTTCTAAGAACTTTTTAAAATTCCTTTTTCTGATAGTTTGTTAGTGTATATAAATGCAGTTGGTGTTTGTATATTGATTTTTGTATACTGCAATTTAACTGAATTTTTTGGTGAAATCTTTAGGGTTTTCTGTATATAAAATCACATTACCTGCATACAGAGACTTTTATTTTAAGATAAAAATATGCTTAACTTTTTCCTTTCCGATTTAGATGCCTTTTATTTATTTTTCTTGCCTGATTGCTCTGGCTAGTACTCTCAGTGATATATTGAATTGGAGTGAGCATCCTTGACTTGTTCCTGATCTTTCAGCTTTTCACTATTTAGTGTGATGTTAGCTGTGGATTTGACATATATGGTCTTTATTATGTGGAGGTGCATTCCTCACATTGCTTCTATACTTAGTTTATTGAGCGTTTTGATCATGAAAGCATGCTGAATTTTCATCAGATGCTTTTCCTTTTATCAATTGAGATGATTATATGTTTTCTGCCCATCTTTCTGTTAATGTGGTGCCTAAGTTTCATTTATTTGCATATGTCAAACTATTCTTGCGTCTCAGCATCGAATCCTACTTGATCCTGGTGTATGATCCTTTTAATGTGCTCTTAAATTCAGTTTGCTAGTATTTTGTTGAGGATTTTTGCATCTGTGTTTATCAGGGATGCTGGGCTATAATTTTCTTTTCTTGTAGTGTCCTTATTTGCCTTTGGTATGAGGGTAATGCTAGCCTTGTAAAATGTGTTTGGAATTGTTTCCTCTTCTTCAATTGTATGGAAGAGTTTGAAAAGGATTGGCATTTATTCTTCTCTGATTGTTTGGTAGAATTCACTCCTGAAGCCATCTGGTCCTGGAATTTTCTTTGTTCAAGGTTTTTGATTACTGCTTCAATCTCCTTACTAGTAATTACTTTGTTCAGATTTTCTCTTTCTTTGTAATTCAGTCTTGGTAGATTTTATGTTTCTAGGAATTATTTCTCTCTTCTAGGTTGTCCAATTTGTTGGCATATAATTATTCATAGTAGTCTCTTATGATCTTTTGTATATCTGTGGTATCAGTTGTAATGTCTCCTCTTTGATTTATAATTTTAGTTATTTGTGTACCCTCTATTTTTTCTTTGTTAGTCTAGCAGAAGTTTTTTCAGTTTTATTTATCTTTTCAAGAAAAAACAACTCTCAGTTTTGTTGTTCTTTTCTATTGTTTTTCTGCTATTTATTTCTTTTCTAATCTTCATTATTTCCCTTCTTCTGCTTTGGGCTTACTTTGTTCTTCTTTTTCTAGTAACTCGAGTATAAAGTTAGGTTGTTTACTTGAGATTTTTTTCCCCTGATGTAGACATTTATCACTGTAAAATTTCCTCTTAGAACTGCTTTGCTGCCTTCCATAAGTTTTAGTGTGTTGTGTTTCATTGTTGTTTGTCTCAAGATGCTTTTTGGTTCCCCTTATGTTTCCTTTCTTGACCCATTTGTTGTTCAAGAGTGTGTTGTTTAATTTCCACATATTTGTGAATTTTTCAGCTTTTCTCGTATCATTGATTTTTAGTTTCATAACATTGTGCTCAGAAAAGATACTTGATATGATTTCAGTCTTCTTAAATTTGCTAAAACGTGTTTTGTCGCCCAACATATGACCTATCCTGGGAATTTTTCTGTGTACACCTGAGAAGAACTTGTATTCTGCTGCTATTATATGGAATGTCCTGTGTATGTGTTAGGGCCATTTGGTCTATAATGTTTTTCAAAACTGCTGTTTCCTTATTAATCTTTTTGTCTGGATGATATATCCATTGTTGAAAGTGAGGTATTGAAGCCCCCTACTACTACTGTATTGCTGCCTATTTCTCCCTTTAGTTCTGTTAATACTAGCTTTATGTATTTAGGTGCTCCAATGTTGAGTGCATGTATATTTACAATTGTTATATCCTGTTGATAAACAGATCTCTTTATCATTTACAATGACCTTTTTGTCTCCCGTGATGGATTGTGACTGAAAGTCCATTTTGTCTGATATGAGTATAGTTGCTTCAACTGTCTTTTGGTTACCATTTGCATGGACTATCTTTTACCATCCCTTCACTTTCAGCCTCTGTGTCTTTAGGGTTTTTCATTTTGTGTTTACCATGAAGCTTACATAAAACATCTTACAGTTATAATGGTCTATTTTAAGTTGATAACTGCTTAACTTTAATTGCATACAAAATCACTCTACACTTCTACTTCTCCCTCCCCCATTTCATTCTTTTGATATCACACTTTGCATTTTTCAATATTGTTTATCCATTAACAAATTATAGTAGTTGTAGTTATTTTTAATACATTTGTCTTTTAACTTTGAAACTAGAGTTAAAAGGGACTTATGTACTACCATTACAGTGTTAGAGTGTTCTGAATTTGACCCTATGTTTATCTTTACCAGTGATTTTTATACTTCTATTTTTCATGTTGTTACTTAGCATCCTTTCATTGCAACTTGAAAAACTCCATTTATTATTTCTTATAAGGCAGGCCTAGTGGCGATAAACTTCCTCAGCTTCTATTTGTCTGGCAATGATGGAATATTTCTTATTACTAGCAATGTTCATCATGTTAAACATTTATTAAGCATCTATTATATGCCACACACCATGGTCGTTGTGGATTTGCTCAACTATGTCTTTGTCACATGTATAAATGAACTCCTTTTGAAGAACAAATGATTTGAAATATATTTTCTTTCCTTGGCAGCTTTTAATTTTTTTGGTGTACATTTGTCAGGTTTTGAGACTTGGCTTTTCATTTGAAGCAACACTACTTGTTCAGAGGGCTTATAACTAGCTTGGGATTCCTGAATCCAACTGTTGTATCATTGAGCACTGATGTGATTGTAAAAATAAAGATGAGTGATGCTATCATTTTTTTCAAGTACAGGTTTTATTTATTTCTGCCTATCATGGAGTGCCTATCATGGAATCTGGCCCCTTTTTATTGATCAATAAATTTTATTTCCCAATAAGCATGTATTTCAAGAGTTTTACTTTCAGCAAGCTGTAATACAGTGAGAAATTGTGAACCAGAATGAAATTTTGGAAGACTTGATCAATGTTTTGTGCTTAAAGGAGAGAATGCCTGGAACAATCTATACCAGTATTTGCTTTGCACTGTTCAATTAATTTCTTTAGAAAAGATATATTTACAATGTGTTTCATTACTAGTCACATTAAATTATCAAATGTGTCAGTTCCTCCTCAAAGTAATGACTTAGCTTGAGAATCCTTCACTGTGTACTATGCATATATTTGAATTTCCAAACAGAAAATGACTTCAGCTTAGACATTGTGTCTGGCTAATGGAGATTTCTGAAAAATGTGGGTCATTGATTTGTCCCTGAGCCAAACTTCCTGGTCCAGATTCCCTCCAAATAAAAGTCTCTTCAAAGCCAGCCAGATAATTTTGCCCTTGGCCATTGAAAAGCAGGATTGGATTTGCTCTCTCTGTTTTGAAGAGCCAAAGCAGGGTGAGTGTCATTTCCCATCAGGTATGATTTGTGAAATGAACCCTTAAATGAAAGGTTGGCATAATGTTACTGTTCTAATTGTCTGCCATTAGTTTAATTCAGCTGGTTTGGGCTTGTATATAGCAAATACTGTTTCTGTCCTTTGGTTAAATATTGCCTCTTAATATTTCTTAAAGAATATTCTTTTGGGAAGATTATGAATATATCTTGAGTGCCCTGTCATCCATAGTTTACAATGAACTTTTGTTTGCCTACTACTTTTTCTCAATTCCTTAACTAGCCTACTCAGTTCATTTGGACATGGAGTTGATTCCTTCCCTTTAGTTGCCAGTGTTGTTCTATGAACCAGATACAGCCCACAGGAGGGTCTCATACCCCTGGTCAGAGGAATTTGTTCAGGGATAAACATGCGGCTCAAGCTGGAATACCTACCATTGTTTCTGGAAAAGATCTTTTATTTTCCCTGGGAAAGTGAGCTTGGGACCACCTGTGGACAGTTTACTATCCAATGGAGAGAGAAAAACTGAGAATGAAGCCTGGACGAGAAGGAGATAGAGCCTTGATTATATTTTAACTGCTACATTCCATCCCACCATAAGATCCACTTGGGGTTAGAGTAATATGATTTAGGAAGCTCCACTTCTTTTTCTATAGGCTGATTTGAATTAGTTCTCACTGCTGTAACCAAAGGGGTCCTGACGAATGCGTCTCTTTAGGCTTGTGCCATAACTACTTTGTGCCTCTGTATATATGACTACATCTCCACTCAGCCTGCCCTCTCAAGTGACCAGCACAGCAAATCCTGTACTCAATAATCCTAAGCATTCTACTGTAACAGAGAAGAACAAACCTGACTCCATATTGGATCTATTTATTTACCTCTAACCCTTGTGCTCTGTCGCCTGTGTTTAGTCATGCTGGCTCTGCCCCTTTGTAGAAGAATGTTGCCTACAGCCTAGAACATACATGGTAGCCCATTCTCAAGGCTCTGCCCTTTAAAGGTATAACATTTTTCCATTTCTGTAGAGACAGAAAATTTGAGAACAGAGAACAACCTTTGTCTTGTTGGAGGTTTAGAGGAATATTTTCACCAGACCTAAGAGAACAGCAGCAAGAACAAAGGATTCTGGCACCAAAAGTTTGTAACAACCTGCCACACTCCCTTCCCTTTTAGTACAAAACAAGTTTGGACTCTACTTTGGGTAAGATGGTTCTTTGGGACACTAGTCCGTCATCTTCTTGGTCTTCTGGTTTTCTGAATAAAGTCAGTTCCTTGCCCCAACACCTCATCTCTCGATTTTTTCACCCAACATGTGGTTAGCAGTACGAGCTGGGACTTGGTAACACTACCTTGTACCTCAGGCCTTACAGGCTTTGCCAGGTACCTGACTTGGTAATTTCTCATGGTCTTTTAGATAAACATGTGAATGGCTTATTAGTTTCTGAAAATGTTTACATCTTATAGGAGAACTCAGTATTCTGAGTACAATACATTATTTTAACATGTCAGAAGGATTAAATTAAGTTTGAAAACTCAAGATTGTTTTTTAAAAAATGGTGTTACATGCATGTTCCTGCACTTGAATTAAAAAAAGAAAAACTGCATTCACTTACTTAAAAATATCTTTTGTACACTTCCTACAAGCTAGGCGTGGTGCAAGGAACTAGGATACAGTAGTGAGCAAGCAAACCTAGTTTCAGGCCTCATGGAGAATATTCATTTTCTATCAAGAAAGATTAACATCAATCAAATAAAAATACAAATAAATATATAATCAAGTCTATCATGAGTGCTAGTTTGGGGTTATATATAACAGGGGATTGTTGGTTCTGGGGTTCAGATACCTGAATCCTAGAAAAAATGATAACAGAGTATGAATTTGAAGGTTGAATAGGAGTTAAGTAGAAGAAAACATAAGAGTGGAGGTAGCATCCAGGAAAAAGCAATGTATTTTCAGGAGAGTAGCTTTTTTGTAGATTCTCAAGTGAAAAGATACGTGATTTCTTTGAAGCACTGGAAGAAGCGAGACTGGTAGCAGATGAGACTGAAGAGGTAGTCGAGGGACCAGATCAAGCCAGGCCTTTCAAGTCTTAGTGATGGTGGCCGTCTTTCCCTTTCAAGCAATGGTAAGCCATCTAAGGATTTGAGCGCACAGAGCGACACAATTAGATTTATGTTTTAAAAGTTAAGCTATCACTGTAACTTAGTGATTCTTAAGTCTGGCTCATGTTAGAATCATTTTGGTTGGGGGTGGGTGGAGCTGAAAACAAAATTACCATTACGCCGATCCCATTCCAACAGAATCAGAATCTCTAGGGTGGGCTCCTAGCTCTGGTTATTTTAAAAGCTCCCCTCAGATGATGCTTACGTAAATCTAGACTGGAGAATTTCATATGTGAATAAACCATACAGGAGATGTAGCTTAATAAGAGTACCTATGCGAGAGAGGCATTTGAAACTGGCTTCTCAGTGTGACTCACAGTGACTGTGGCCAAACCTAATATTATCATGAATCGCATTAATAGAAGTGTTCTTCCTAAATGTGAGAGGGAGTTGTTCCTCTGCGCCCAAATTAGCACACCTGCAAAGTTTGTTCACCTCTCAGCACCAAATTTTAAGAAGAAATTAGCCAAACTGAACCATTCCTAGAAGAAACCAAACCGGATGTTACAAGGAATCTAAGCCATAATGAGGATAAATGATCCACTGGTACCAGATGTGTTTTTTTTAATTTTTTGGAAAAATATTAATTTTTTAAATTTTTAAACAATTTTTCAAGGTCACTTTCCATTTACAGTTACTACAAAACATTGTCTGTGTTCCCCATGTTGTGCAATACATCCTTCAGCCTATTGTACACCCAATATTTTGCGCCTCCCGATTCCCCTCCCCCTATATTGCTCCTCCCCCCAACTAGTAACCATTACTTCTCTATATCTGTGAGTCGGTTTCTTTTTTGTTATATTCACTAGTTTGTTGTATTTTTTAGATTCTACATATAAATTATATCATACAATATTTGTCTTTCTCTGACTTATTTCACAAAGCATAATGCTCTCCTCGAAGTCCACCCATGTTGCTGAAAATGGCAAAATTTTATTCTTTTTTATGGCTGAGTGAGTAGTGGTCAGTTGTGTGTGTGTATCTATATATCACATAATCTTCATCCATTCATCTGTTGGTGGATGTTTAGGTTGCTTTCATATCTTTGCAATTTTAAATAATGCTGCTATGAACATTGGAGTGCATGTATCTTTTCAAATTAGTGTTTTTGGTTTTTTTGTTTATATACCCAGGAGTGGAATTGCTGGTTCATATGGTAGTTCTATTTTTATTTTTGGAGAAACCTCCATACTGTTTTCCACAGTGGGCACACCAATTTGCATTTCCACCAACAGTGTACAAGGGTTCCCTTTTCTCCACATCCTTGCCAACATTTGTTATTTGGTTTTTGGGGTTTTTTGATGATAACCATTGTGACAGGTGTGAAGTGATATCTCATTGTAGTTTTGATTTGCATTTCTCTGATAATTAGTGATGTTGAGAATCTTTTCATGTGCCTGTTGGCCATCTGTATGTATTCTTTGGAAAAATGTCTATTCAGTTCTTCTGCCCTTTTTAAAATTCGGTTGTTGGGGTTTTTGTTACTGAGTTGTATGAGCTGTTCATATATGTTGGATATTAATCCCTTATTAGTCATATCATTTGCAAATATTTTCTCCCATTCAGTAGGTTATCTTTTCATTTTGTTGATGGTTTCCTTTGCTCTGCAAAAGCTTTTCAAATAAGTTGCAGAATACAAAATTAATATACAGGAATCTGTTGCATTTCTAAACACTAACAATGAACTGTAAGAACTAGAAATTAAGGAAACAATCCCATTTACCATCACATCAAAAAGAATAAAATACCTAAGAATAAACCTACCCAAGGAGGCAAAAGACCTGTACTCTGAAAACTGTAAGACACTAAAGAAAGAAATTGAAGATGACATAAACAGATGGAAAGATATACCATGTCCTTGGATTGGAAGAATCAATATTGTTAAAATGACCATACTACCCAAGGCAATCTACAGATTCAGTGCAATCCCTATTAAAATACCAATGGCATTTTTCATAGAACTAGAACAAATAATTTTGAAAGGTATATGGAAACACAAAAGACCCCAAATAGCCTAAGCGATCTTGAGAGAGAAGAACAGATCTGGAGGAATCAGGCTCCCTGACTTCAGAGTATATTACAAAGCTATAGTCATCAAAACAGTATGGTACTGGCACAAAAACAGGCATTATAGGTCAATGGAACAGGATAGAAAGCCCAGAAATAAACCCACACACTTATGGCCAATTATTCTATGACAAAGAATGCAAGAACATACAGTGGAGAAAAGACAGTCTCTTCAATAAGTGGTACTGGAAAAATTGGACAGTTACATGTAAAAGAATGATATTAGAACATTATCTAACACAATACACAAAATTAAACTCAAAATGGATTAAAGACCTAAATGTAAGACTGGACACTAAAAAAACTCCTAGAGGAAAACATAGGCAGAACACTCTTTGACATAAGTTGCAGCAATATTTTTTTGGATCCATCTCCTAAAGTAATGGATGTGTTTAAATTGTAATCAAAACAACTCTTTAAAAAAGGATGATTTAGCGTCCTGTTTTCAAATAAGTCAAAAGGTTTTATTTATCCAAAGTGTAAATATGAGGGCCAAATACTTACTCATCCTAGATATTGGCAAAAAGGCAGGAGATGATGCAGACAAAAACCCATGTCTCTGTGGAGTTTATATCCTGCTTTAGAATGAAGTTTTCTCTTTCATGCAATCCTTATGATCAGAATTTCTAACTGACCTTTATGATCAGCAGTTGCAGCATCGGAATGTGCTACAGGGAGATATACTTCAGTTGTTAGTTTTAGAACATTAGAAGTAGAAATCTCTGAAAAGCAGAGAGATCAATATCTATAAAAGAATTCCAGCCGGAGTGGCCATTGTAGAGAGGATTCAGAATCTAATGGCAAGGATTAAAAGGTATAGGAGGAAGGAGACTAGTCTAGTGATCTAGTGTAGTCTAGAGTCCTTTACAAAACTGAAAACCAAATAGACAGTATTAAATAACAGCAGTACCGATATAGTCTGAGCACTTACGGTGTGCATTACACTTTGCTGAGTGGTTTATTATGTGTTATCTCAGTTAAGCCTTATAATACTCATTATACAGATGAAGAAAGTGAAACAGTGTCAAGCTGTAACTTTTTGAAGTTAAATACATGGGTCCTACAAATATCAATATAAAATGAAAGTATGTCGAAGATTTTATTTGACTCATTAACTATGAGGGAATCAGTATGATGGTAAGACTGATTCTGAGACCATTTAAGGAGCTCCTTGTTCATAGGTACATTAATAAAGAATGTTAACAAAAGATCGCTAGACTAGATACAAAACCAGTGAATGTCCTATAGGGCAATAGACTATAACATTTGGGATTATATTTTATTTTTTCAGCATTTTATCAATGATTTATTTTTTCTTCTTTTTTTAAAATTTTTATTTTATATTGGAGTATAGCTGATTACAGTGTTGTGTTAGTTTCAGGTGTACAGCAAAGTGATTCAGTTATACATATGTGTGTGTGTGTGTGTGTGTGTGTATATATATATATATATATATATTCTATTTCAAATTCTTTTTCCATTTAGGTTATTACAGAATATTGAGCAGAGTTCCCTGTGCTATACAGTAGGTCCTTGTTGGTTATCTCTTTTAAATATAGTAGTGTGTATATGTCAATCCTGAGAAATACTGTGTATCTTTAACAGGCAAAACTCTCCAAGGTAACTTGTAACTTTACTATATTTGGGATCTTTATTCAGTTGTCAACAGTGAATCAGACAAAGCACATTTCCCTTAAATAATTCCTGAGAGGGCACGTTAAACAATTGCCACGCATGACTTTGATAGAATGTGACTACCTTTTGGTCTGATTTTCAAGTTTTGGATAATTTTTCTTAACATTAGAAGATGTAAGTAACTTTTTAGGATTTTCCAGCTAGTAGTAATGAATTGAGTCTATACGGAGGTATCCCTCTTCAAATATCCACGCTGAAATGAGCCATGTAGCTAGTTTACGGAGAGACATCAAAGCAGCATCCTTTGGATTAATCACCATTTTTCTGCCTTTATATAAAATCTGACCTTGTTTTTCCAGTTGTTTTATGTTTGGGTTGTTTTTTTTGGCTGTTGTTTTTTTGTTTACCAAAGCATTTATAAACCACTTAAAATTAAGAGCTACCCCTCCTCTTTTGTTTTCCCAAAAGAACCCGGGCACCCCAACATGATGAATAAGTAGTGTGTGATTCATGAACCACTTGCTATGATTGCCTCTGAAACGAAGGCTCTGGAAACCCAGAGAGAAATCTGATTCTTTAGAATTTGTAGCCACTGTTTCCTCAATAAGACTTCTTCCTTGACCTACAGGATTTTTATTTTGTAATTGTTGCTGTTAATTTAGGACATTGCAGTTGCCAAACCTGGAAATTGCCATTGTTAATGGTCTTCTATTTTTAGAATGGTAATCTTGAGCTCTTAAGGTTTGGCAGAAGCTCCAGTTCTCTCTGAAGGGCACTTTGTTGAGCCTCATGTAACTGACTGCAGATTTGGTCTGACTGTTTACCTTGCTGGTGAGTTAATCTCGAGGAGAGACTTCAGTGTTAGGTGTAGTGAATAAATGAAAAATAGCTGTGTGGTTGGCTAATGTTCCAATAAAGCATTAGCACACCTGTCTATGTTTAAGGGGGTAGGCCCCTATTGTGTAAAGGTAACTTGGCAGAAAACTTAATTAGCCAATCAAATAGTTGATTCTAGGAACTCAAACTAGATGCGAGAGTACAGTTGTGCTTTTTGTTGAGAGAAAGGGTCTGGTTTTTGCTGGATTCAATAAAAGGAAAAGTAAACCAAAATTTATAGGCACTATAATAAGCACTTTGCATGGATTATCTCACCAAATTCTGTGAGCTGGATTCTGTTTTTACCCCCATTTTACAGGTGAGGAAACAGGTCCAGAGAGGTCAAGCGAACTAATCAGAATTCACAGCCAGTAAGAGACAGAGCTAAGATTAGACCCAGGCCATCTGATTATAAGCCTTCTCTTGTGAAGGTTAGATGATATGGCCTTTCCCAAATGATGCTGGGAAAGAGAAAGCACATGGAAAATTCACCCAAATCTTGCTTTCTAGCATCAGTTCTAACATTAAGAGTCTTTGCACCTCTGAACATCTCATCTGTGTGGACCTCCATTTCCCTTTGTAAAATAAAGGGTTGAAACAATTTGGATTGGATGGTCTCTGGGGTTCCCTCCTCCTCTAAAGTTCTTTGATTCTATAATTGTGTCCTGACCTTAGAGGTGCCCATGCTCCCTTCCCCACAGACAGACACACTGCTTCCCAAGGCAAAAATTGAATCCTCCTTTTGCAGTTTGATGCTGAACTCCGGATTCTGCCACATCTATTATTTACAGCAGTCCCTCAGGAATACACAGTACTTTTAAAATCTGGCAAGCCAGTTCTTTAAAATAAGTTGCTAGCGGGATATGATTTTTGGAAGTAAAATATGAATACCCCCCAAACAGAAAAGAATAAAACTCAAAATAAATGAGGCTTTCTCTTTAAATCATCGTTTTCTACAATGTTACCTTGACAACTTAGCTTTGGCTCTTTAGAGAGGGGGTTTTCAGTGTAGGAGAAGAGGGGTGTCCTCTTTGTATCTTTAGAAATTTCCTCTACGTTTTATGGAAAGAAGAAATCTCAGAGGTAGACTACACGATCCAGCAGCATGTACGTGGGACATCCTGATGGAGGGTCATCCAGAAGTAATCTCAGGTGCAGAGAATTATGACATTCTGATTAAAGTTACCTTCTTTTCTCCTTTCTATTTCCTGTAACCACAGCACACACTGCAACAGCCTGCAAAATGTTACATTTGGGGACCAGCGCACTTAGACAGCAGAGAGCCACAAAAGTGCCTGAAAAATAATTGCATTATTTTTAGTGGCAGCAGTAAGAGATGCACACGTCAGGTTGAGGGGACAACTCAGAAGTACTGAACCAATCTGGAAATGCCAAAAATATTGTTCCCCCTCCAGCAATTGATCCTTTGAGCAAAGACAGAGGCACTGGCAGGGAGGAAGATCAAATGAGAATTCCCATCTCTCAGCTGTAATAGGCTCGTTATCAGGACTGGCAAGAGTTGGGTTGGGGTGAGGGGCTAACAGGGGTCAGCTGGGGGCTGTCAGCACAAGGAGGAAGTTGGCAAAGGGCGGCGTGGAGCGGGGGAAGGAGACTCAGCTCCAGCATCGAGCGCCACAGAGCAGAGGCCGCGTGGAGAATGACTGAGAAATCAGTATTAGTTCTAGAAGCCGTTGCCTTTGTGGTTGTGTGAGCCCAGCAGCCCCCATGGGCGCTGGGGCAGGGGAGCGAGTCTGTGGTTGACACACGTGTTTCCCATTGAGAGCTGAAGCCGGCCCAGTAGGTGGGAGTTGGCCTGACAAAGGCGTATTGAAGTACAGGCAGAGTACGGTTTCAAAGCAGTCCGAAAAAGCACGGGAATGCTGTTCAGGAAATTCTTCAGGCATGGGCAGGGACTTGGCTCCAACTCTGCAGTTGGAAAATCTGGCTGGGGCAGCTTCTGAACACAGGCTGGGCCTGCTCAGCCTCTGCAGGCCGAGCGGCCGCCCCCTTCCGGCCTCCCCACACGCGCCTGGATCGCAGGGGATTCTCTTCAGCCGCTTTGTGAAGCAGAGGAGAGGTAGGGAACTGCTCAGTTCTTGCATTTTTTGCAGGCTTTCTCTTCGCTTTCTAAGCCTGCTGTTTGTTTGCAAGTACTCTGTGTGTCTGTGTGTGTGTATGGGGGGGCGTGGGGAGTTTGTGGGTATGTGTATGAACAAGTTAGAACTCCATCACTTCAACATTTGGTGTGGGGTTGTCTGTCATCTTTTCTTCCCTCAGCCCCCTTCAAGAAGTGATTTTCGGCAGTACGCGTTGGAAAGTTAGGGTTAAGCTGGCGACACGACTGTGAAAAAGCAAAGTATGTGAACTCTTGTATTGTCACCCTGCTCCAACAGTCTGCAACTTTTCTGTGGGGAAGGACACTTCGTTGGCAGGAAATATAATTTTAGATGAGACTGCCTGTGTTCTTTGCTTTATGAGAATTTGGAGAGGGACGTTTTTAGCAGAAAATGGCTCTCATTTTAGAGGAAATCGGCGTTTGAAGTTTCTATTTTGGATCACACTTTCAGAGTGTAGGAACAGATACGTGTATGTGAGTTCCTGGCATCTTTTATTATTATGTGGGATTTTGACTGTCATTAAGGAGCTCAGTGATATATTTGCCTAGAAATATGCTGGATACAACATTTGTAATTCTGTTTCTAGAATAATTTTCAATTTTTTCTGAATTGTAGAAGTAACTGGCAGTTCTTCCCTCAAAAAAAAATACTTCTGTGTTTTATGAAGTATAGACAACTAAAGAGTCACAGAAAACAGTAATTTAGTCAAAATCATTGTTAAAAGACAGACATATAATAATGTGAATTTTATTTCATTGATCAATTGATGTTATTTTACACCTTACTGAAAAGAGTGATTTTCTTTAAAAAATCAAATTGTGGATAATTCTTTTTCATACATATCAACTATAATGCAATACAGATTTTTACCCCTTCCTCGAAAGCTATATCTTATTCTATACTTAACATTTGGAAAATACATAGCATAATATAATTGCACTTAAGAACACTGTTCAGTTCTGAAAGAGCTGGACTCGATCTCACTACAGCTTTGTGATTACTGGCAGAACCATCAGCGACAGCAATGGTGTTTTCTAAAGGGGCCTTGGCCAAGAGTCTGGCTGGGGAAACAGATGAATGAATGGGTTCTTGGCTACTTCTTGAATAGCAGAAGAGTGGCTAGAACTCTCACGGTGGACCTCAGTAAAATAGGTGTGCATTGACTTTGGTTCTCAAATCTCTCAACAAGTAGCTGATAGTAGAGAGTTAGATGAATGGGTGAATAAAGAGTGGGGGGGCTGGACTTTTTCATATCTTTGTCTGCGTAAGACCTAGGATAAGTGCGCAGGCATTGTGTTTTGTTGGTTGAAAGTCAGCCCTCTCGGCCAGCAATTTTACTTTCTCCACAGTTTTGCACTTGGAGGAGAGAATTAGGAAGAAAGTGACTGGAAGCAGAAATTCTTCTTCTGAGAGATGGCACACAAATATTTTCTTCATGAGTGTCATCTTTGGGTTGGGTTGGGATGAAGAGGGTTTGGGAACTGTTGGACATGGGATAAGATAGGACAGACAGTGACTACACTTGGGTTGCCTATGGAATGAGCAAGATGCCAAGAGATTAGGAAACAGCATGAACCACAGCCAAACACACTGCCAGTGAAAAAGGAGACTGTGAGCTCCAATTTCATACTCCTCTAAATTTAGTGTGCGTTGAGCCTTGAGCAGAGCAGGCGTGAAATAGCAACTTCAGGTTGCAGGGGTACGAACAGCATTGCCTGAAACTTGGAAGAAAGTCTATAGTTGCCCTGTTTTAGAAGTATACGAGGGGAAAATCAAGTTCCCTGGACATTTAAAAAGGAAAAACAAAGAGGGGTGTGGGAGGGTAGAGAAGAAGAAATCCAGGGCAGAGGTAGAGGCTACAGGGAGGGAGGAGTGGCCACACCGCAAACTGGGCAGCAGGGGCAGAGGGAGATCTGTGCACAGGAATGAAACATACATACTAGAATAGCAAAGCCCAGCGGGCAGTGATTGGTTCACCTTGAAGTGTGTGGCTAAACTGTGGCCTCAGTGAGGAGAATGGTTTTACCCTCTTCACAATAGAAGACCCCACGGTCAGTCTGCCCCACTGTGCCTTCTGGAAGCAATCAGAAAGCACATTTTGTAAGAATGGCATCGCCCAAGGGTTCAGATTTCGTAAGTGAGGAGGGAGCAGGCTCCTGAGGCCTTATTTTTAACCCATATTTATTCCATCCAGAGATATTCTGCTGGGAGTGATGAGTGAAGGGACCAGGTGGAGATGGGGGAGGGATGGCAGTGAGCATAGCTTGTTCTAGGCCCTGCCCGCATACACTTCATCTTTAAGACAAACATTTGAAAAGGAATATAGAATGATACGTATGCTTTATTTTAATGCATGAATTTATTGAATTTTATTTCTTTTTTTAATTTTTAAAAACCTTCAGGGGCACGTGCCGCATTGTTGGTGGAAGTATTTAATATTAATTTCATAAGGTGAGGAGGTTCATGGAATTATGGATTTGACCATCTGGAAGGGATTAGGGCCATCCTGTAGTCCAGAATTTCTTGAGTTGGGTAATATAAAGATTCCTTTTAACAGGGTGAGGGAAAAGATCCACGCCCCCATTGTTGATTTAACTGCTTTTATTATACTGCAATTTAAATATGTACAAACCAAAAATACCCACCTAGGTAATCACCTCTCTATTTTAATCATTCTTTAGCATCTATAAGACTACAATAAATTTATGAATTAAATGCCAAGTAAAGTAATAGTATTCAGATTATCAACATTGTTATTTTAGGTAGAAGATGCTTTACTGAAATTTAATAAGGCCTCACCATGAACATGGGACTGACAGTTATCTGGAGATTATTTTGATTCTAGACACTCAAACTCTTATATCCTGGATATAGACTTGATTCTTCCATGACTTTTTTTCTCTTCAAATGTACCTTCATTTGCATGCCATGATGTCCCTTGATCTGCACCTTTGAAGGAATGTTTCATTTTGTATGATATTACACTCTGCTCCTTTTTCTATTCATGACAATTAGAATCAAATCACTTATTGCCAACATGATTGTACACTGAATACAAATGCAGACACCAGAACTGCATGGTAGTAGTCATAGGTCATGAATTGGATCTGCGTTTCCTAGGACAAAATTTGGGTAAATAAAATAAGTACGTCAAAAGAAAAGAGAAAGAAAAGCACAAGAACAAATTTGGCAGAGAACTCTCAGAGTCCTGAGAAAATCTGAGAATCCCTGGTGCCTTGGAGACTCTACCTTAAGAGGTGCCGATTTTGGCCCGTTCTGGTTCCATGGAAGAACCTCTGCAGGAAATAGGAAGGAATGGCTCTGGAAACACTCCATCCATTTTTCTAAATAGCACAGCCACTTTTATTTGTTTCATATATTGGGATTTTGCAAGAGATTTCATTTGAAAAGAGAGTTTTAATGCCCTATCAGTAACGATTGCATTTGGCTGCAAGTAATAGAAATTGTGCTCATAGAGTCGGAAAGTATAAAGCCTTACCTTTTGTGCATATAGATGTGGACTACACCTGGACAGTCCAGGACTGTTGCGGCAGCTGAGCGACGTCCCTAAAGACCAGTTTCCTTCCTGCTCCACTGTCCATTTGTTCATCTCCATGTGTCATGTTCAAGTCAGGACAAAGGTGGCAGGACATGAAGGGGAAAAATACTTCTCCTCATGAGCCTTTGCCCCTTTAATCAGGAAGGGACACCCTCCCACATAAAGTTCCCCTCACCTCTCAGAATCCACACCTAGAACTGGGTCATGTGCCTACTGGCCCCATGCAGTTTCATTACCAGGATGGGTGGAGGTCCTCTGGGTATGGAATAGGAGCCCACAGATCCAGATCAAGAGTTCTAGCACTGTTCTAAGAGTCCATTGCTTCTATTTTAAAGAAGTGAACACTGAGACTAGAAAAGATGTGTTAGCTGTCTAGAGAACACAGGCGTTCAGAGACAATGGCAGTGCTGCTTGTTCCTTGACTCTGAGTCTGGAGTGGACTACTTGTTATGCGTGTTGGCTTAATAATGAGAGCTGAGTGATGCTTTGGAAGCCGTGCTACAGAAAGTAACGTCATGGAGTCTTAGTATTAGAAGGTCCCTCAGAAATCACCTGGTTCCATGGTTTCTCAAAACCTTCTGAATCAGAATTTCTGAGATTAGAGTTGGGGAATCCCTCTGTTTTTAAAAACTCCCCAAGTTATTCTGTTGAAGCCAACCAGACACTGGTCCACAGAACTGAGTTGCTTTAATACTGTTGGAGCTAAATCATTATTTACTACAACAGTGCCATTTATAGCATCACTGACAGATGTCAGCCAGATGTGTCAGTCATTCATTCAGTGATGGAAAACCTCACTGTGCTGCGAGGCAGCTTGGGGCATTGTTTCTCATCTCCGGCCTCCTCAGATTGGGCCACATTTGCATCTCTATACTTTGTAACCCATGGCCATTGTCATATTCTCTTAAGGCACATTTGAGGGTGGTAGGAGGACCTGGTACAGGAGTGAGGTGAAGAGAGGGAGTAAGGGTAGCGGGAGTCGGAAGTCTTGGGATAGGCTCTGAGTCCACTAAGAGCTGGCTCTCAGTTTTTCCATCTGTAAAATAGGATGAGATGCCTGTAAAGTGTTTTCTCTTTCTCATTTTCTATGGTTTTGTTATTCTCAAGCTCTCCCGTTTCTTTATGAATGTCTTGAACTATTTCATCTCTCCCTTATCTTTTCCTGTACTTTTCTTTTTACCCTTCTCTGAACACATTCCAAGTAACCTCCTCCTGACAAAAATACTGTTCCCTGAATTCAATTCCACTCATCTGACAAGGGCGTGTTCCATGAATAGGACACTCTACATCTGTGAACCAAAGGGGCAGAGGGTGATTGTAAGTGAGAAGCAGCCCAGTAAGAAAGAAGAGTGAAAGGTGGGATGATCTTGTAGCAGAAGGAGAGTGATTACATTGTGAAGTGAGCCCAGGCTGCGAGGCATACAGACCTGCACTGTGACCCTGGCTGTGTGACCTTGGACGAGTTACATCCTCTTGATGAGCCACAATTGTATCATCTTTAAAATGAACATGGTAGCATCTACCTCGTAGTATGTTGTGAGCTTGTGCTTAGACTGCCCTTAGCATGGTGCCTTGCACACAGTAAGGACTTAAGTATGTCAGATGTATATGCTTAACATCATCTCAGCATGAGGCAAACTGACAAAGAATGAAATAGGCAGATCAAATGATAAAATGAAACATTGAGACAGTCAGCAGAGGAGGGTTTTATGCTGAGTGATCCAGGTTACTTTTTCTTTGTTGCCTTAATTTCTCTGAAGATTCCACTGTCCTTTTTCTTTCACCTTTGCTGCCACACAGAAAGGTGGTCATGCTTCTTATGGTTTCAGATTCCTTTTGTCAAGTGTGAACTGCCTTCTGTAAAGGAAGCCATGTAAGCTGTGGCCTATTGAACAGGTCTGCAGGACTGGGGGAGGGACGTGTCACCACGGTTCACTAAGTGTATAAATCCTGTGAGATTGATTTGCTCAAAATCTTTGCTGGTGGTTGTCCTAATGGAGCTCCGGGTGCGTAGGTGGATATGGAAGCGATGGCTTTATTCTTCTTTTTAACCAGTAATGCAGTGGCACCTGTTACAGTGAACACAGTTTCCTGATAAAAACCATTTTGCCGGGGATTAGAAATTTCCTCCTTGTTCAGACCACAGTCCTTTGCCAAGGTGACAGGATCGGACTCTCTAGTGATTTCCCTGACTTCTAAATAATATTTCGGAATTGCTGGAAACCCTGACGTTATTTCCCAGGGTCAAAATATTTAAGCACTGAAACTACTCTCATAAAGCTCAGATAAGTAAGTAAATAAACATCAGAGAGAGCTCCTTGCTCCAAGCAAGTCATTCCACACCACGCTGTTGTCTCCACTCCAACCGGGTTTGTGGTCCTGGGCCAGTGTAGTCAATGAAAGAAGGTGCTTCAAGCCTAGAGATGCCTGTCCTTTGCTTCCTTTTCTTACCTGTAGTTGTCTTCTCGCCTCTCTAGTGTTCTCTACTCTTTCTAGCTCTTTCCTTCTGTGTTTTTATTCCATGCCCTCTTCCTGTTGCCAGTTTCTTTTTTCTCTTATATTTGTTCAAGATGTTTACCAAAGTCATTGGCTTCCCTCAGTGGGCAGGAGGGTTGGCAGTAGACCAGAGTCTGGACAGCAGAACTTTTACCATGTGATGATAGACCTTACCTCCTGGGCTGGCTGTGACCTTCAGAGGTTTGTGGCCTCCTTTCTGTTGCTGATGAAGCTAATCCTGGTGTTTCCCAAGCCGAGGATGCAAACACCTGGTCACAAACTGGCAATCCAGGGCTGGCCTGTGGACACATTTTGACTCATGAAGTGTTTTTTAAAAATCGACTTAGTTACAAAGCATTTACATGTACTGAGATATTATGTACAAATTTAGATATATAGATTATCTAGAAAAAACTGCAGAAGGGTATCCCTGGTCTGATTTCTCATAGTGTAGCAGTTGGGGGGATTTGGGCAGCACCTGTTGCTTTAAGAGGGCACATGTCCGCTTCATTCAGTGACCCCCCACCTGCCTAATCTGATATCAGTAAGCTCTCAAGAGGGTGTCTCATCTGAACCACAGGATATAGAAAATGATTCGAGTGACCATTTTTTCAATTCTTCCAAGGGTGGTACGTATAGTACCATTCTAGATGGATAAGAGAGAAGTTAGGACATCATGACTGAATTCTCTCAGAGGGCACTGTTGAGATGGGCTAAGTGTCCACTAGGAAGAAATGCAGTAGAACAGTATGGTGGCCAAGAGCATGGGTCTCAGAGTTAGACGTTCCTTGGAATCAGCGCCTCAGAATTGTACTCAGGATTAAAATTTTCAAATGTGCTAGAAATCAAAACAGTCACTGCCTTTGGGGTTGGGGATTGATGAGGAAGGGGCATGAGGGAACTTTCTAGGGTGATGGAAAGGTTCCCTGTCTTGACTGAATATTTTTTACACAGATGTACAGATTTGTAAAACTCGAGCTGTGTAGTGAATATCTGTGTATTTCAGTAGGAGTAACTTATAACTCAGTAAACATATACATATGTTCATGTGTACATACAGACATATGTGAAGGCATGCAAAGTGCATAATAACTTTTAGCTGTTATTGTTTTCCTGCTTTCTGGACACTTTAATTTAAAAAAAAAAAAAAAGAAATAGGGCTTCCCTGGTGGCACAGTGGTTGAGAGTCCACCTGCCGATGCAGGGGACACAGGTTCGTGCCCCGGTCCGGGAGGATCCCACGTGCCGCGGAGCGGCTGGGCCCGTGAGCCATGGCCGCTGAGCCTGCGCGTCCGGAGCCTGTGCTCCGCAACGGGAGAGGCCGCAACAGTGAGAGGCCTGCGTACCGCAAATAAATAAATAGGTAGGTAGATAGATAGATAGATAGAAAGAAAGAAAGAAAGAACATGACTAAAAATGAGATGAAGAGATTTTCCCTTCAGACCACAGATTTCCCTTCAAGCATTTGAGAGCACAGGTAATAGCTAAAGATCCTTGCCAAACACAGTTGTCAAAGGAGAATCTACTGGATCAATGCTAATTTTATGGAACTATTGAATCACTATAGAAGGATGTGCTTAATTTGTTGTAACAGGTTTTCATGATGCTGTAAAAATTTATGGGTTTCAGAGACATATCAAAGATGGTTTATTACCTGGGAAAAAATGCCTGTACTTAGAGTAACATGCACCCTGGCTGAAATACAGTAGTCCCTCAATAAGTATATGAAGAATTGTCTTAAAATTACTATCCATGTTGAGAAATTCTAGCTAAAACTGTTACCAAAACATGTTCCTAATTAGTAATCACACTATTCTGACTAAGTATATACACATATCTGGAAACATTTAACACAAGAATTGGAACAGAGTTTTCACCCAGGCACTCTGGGTTCAAATTCTTGCTATGTCATTAACAAGCTGAATGACTTCGGGTAGGTTGCTTAAGCTTTCTGTTTCTCAGTTGCCTCAACTGTAAAATCAGGATAGTACTAGCACCTGCCTCATAATTATATGTCTGTGACAATTAAATAAGTTCAGTATAGTGTTTAGAACAAGGTCTGGCACATGGTAACCACGACACAAGTATTTATCAACAGTTTTGTATTCTTGGTGGTTTTGTTGTGATTTGCCTTTGGGTATTGTTCAAAAGGCATGTGTATGGTGGTTGATGAAAGTGGTGTCAAACAGGAGTTTCAGTTGAAAAGACTGAAGCCTGGAATTCGTGGGAAACGCTGTTTTTCAGTTTTAGCAGACTTTGGTCTTGGGACTAAAGTCTCCCTGAACCTAGTTTTCTCATCTGTTAACTCATGACTTGATATTGTCCATGTCCTCTTCAAGCTTTGTGTCTCATTCTCTGATCTTAAGTGTTGGAGTCGTGTTCATTATTATTTTATTACACAGCTTGGTCCCCAAGTCACAGAAGCACTGTAGAGGCCCGACTGCGATTGTCATCATCTGGTTCTGGGCAGAATCATCCATGGGGACGTAAGAAGCCCCGGTTTTGTACAACACAGGGTAGCTGAAAACAATCTGTCGCTCCTATTGAGAAAGCTGGTTATAGACGAGGCCACAATGGGTAGATGCAGTGCCCTTTGCATGTGAAAGTGACACTATTAAATTTGCTCTCAGTGTTTGAAATTATTTTTCCTGTTCAGGGTGTTCAGTTTACATTCTTTCCTGGTTTTCAACTTACAGTGTCAAGGACCACGTTTAGAACGATGTCTGAGTGTTATGCAAAGCCAGATCTCCCTGACTCTCCAGGTTCCTTCCAGTCTGCTCAGATATTATTGTACTTTCTCCATGAGGTCAGCCTCTCTCATGCTCTTAAAGGTGGAACCTGCCCAGCTCTTCACCTGCTACCACTGCTGATCTGCCTTTTCCTGTCTTTTTTGTTTTTTTGCTCTTTTACCCGTAGCCCCCATTGTCTTATGACAGAAGTTTCAAACATAGTTTTCATGTTGATTATCTGTCTCTCCCGTCGCTGCCTCCTGTCACTGCCATGAGATTAGGGACCGGTGGCTTTGCTCTTTGATGTGTCCAAATGCCTGCAATAGTGCCATGAGAAGACCTGAGGAAAACAGAGTTATCAGGTGGTGGCAGTGTATATGCCCTTTTTAAATGCATCTCATACTAAATATACCTAAATGGTCATTCTAAATACCTTGCATCTTTTTTTTTTAACATCTTTATTGGAATATAATTGCTTTACAATGTTGTGTTAGTTTCTGCTGTATAACAAAGTAAATCAGCTATACATATACATATATCCCCATATCTCCTCCCTCTTGCGTCTCCCTCCCACCCTCCCTATCCCACCCCTCTAGGTGGACACAAAGCACCAAGCTGATCTCCCTGTGCTATGCGGCTGCTTCCCACTAGCTATCTATTTTACATTTGGTATTGTATATATGTCCATGCCACTCTCTCACTTCGTCCCAGCTTACCCTTCCCCCTTCCTGTGTCCTTAAGTCCATTCTCTACATCTGGTCTGTGTTTTTATTCCTGTTCTGCCCCTAGGTTCTTCAGAACCCTTTTTTTTTTTTAGATTCCATATATATGTGTTAGCATACGGTATTTGTTTTTACCTTTCTGACTTACTTCACTCTGTATGACAGACTCTAGGTCCATCCATCTCAATGCAAATAACTCAATTGCGTTTCTTTTTATGGCTGAGTAATATTCCATTGTATATATGTGCCACATCTTCTTTATCCATTCATCTGTCGATGGACACTTAGGTTGCTTCCATGTCCTGGCTATTGTAAACAGTGCTTCAATGAACATTGTGGTAAATACCTTGCATCTTATTCAGCGAAAGCTAAGTCTTTGTCTCATTCTGTGTCTACTGGAAGGAAAATTGGGCCTGAATTTGAGTCCAGACCCTAACCAACTCACTACTTAGGAACCCTTGAGAACATCCCTTCATTCCTTAGTACCTCGGTATCTTAATTTATGAAATAGTTTTAATAAGATTGATCCCCCAGAGTGCTGTCAGGAATGTGTGAGCTAATGTATGTGAAAATGCCTAGAACAAATATGTATGTGTGTTTCACAAAGATATTTCTGTCTGAAATGACTACAGCTGACACCTCACACATCTAAATCTCTAGGACAGTGAGAATTAATGTTTGTAATTATATTGAAATATTTTCTAATTCATCAGAGATAAATATTTTGAGTTTAAATAGAAGACATATTAAACTTTGGAGGAGAACTTTGATAATAACATCTATAAAACACACACACACACACACACACACACACACACACACACACACTCATGCATACCTTAACCTAGCAATTCAGTGTCTCATGGCTTCTCTGAGCGCTCTGTTTGGACATATGTGAAACTTATATGCCCCATTCCTGTGGCTTTAAATAATACTCATATGCAGAAGATTTACACATTTCATTTCTAAGCCGTCTTCCCCCTGAATTCCAGCTTCATTTCTATGTGCCTTTGTGACACCACCCCCATGGATTCTTCTGTGCATTTCAAAATCAGTGTGACTTAACAGAGCTCTCTGTCTCCTCTCCTCACACTCCATTTGCCTCCTGCCCCATGAGCCACTATCCTCTCAGTGTTCCCCATCCTGATAAATAGCACCATCATTCGCTCTGCTGCTCATGCCAGAACACTGGCATTCTCCTTGACTCCTGTCCTGCACACACCCTAGGTCTAGGGAATCAGCGAATCCTGTTAGCTCTACTTTCCAGACAGATTCCAAATACAGCAACTGGCCACCTTCTCACTCAACCTCTACCCAAATCTGGGCTACTGTCACCTCTCTTTGGGTGACTTCAGGAGTCACAGGCCCCTGCTTTCTCTACTGGCACTCTTGGCCCCTGCAGTCTATTCCTTACAGAACAGTGAGAGTGATTCCAAAGTGAAAATCTGATCACTCCTGCACCTTGGTTCTCTAATAGTTACTGTCACAATCAGTGTCATACCTATGGTTTTACTGTGGCGTATAAGACCCAATGTGCATTCCTTCTGCCTGCACTTCCAAGCTTATTTTCAAACACGCTCCCCCTTGTATGCTCTGATCTAGCCACACTGTTCTTTGAACATGCCAAGTGGGCCCCTACCTCAGGGCCTTTGCACTTGCTGGTGCTGTTTCCTCTGACTGGAGTGCTACTCCCAGATGTCCTCATGCTTTACTGTCTTGCTCGTTCATGACTTTTTCTCAAATATCTCCACCACAGAGAGGCTTTCCATGACCGTCCTACAGACAGGAGCCTCCCTGGTCATTGCCTGTCCCCTTCTCTGGCTTTACTTTTTTTATTCATAAGACTTATCCCAAGAATAAGTATGACAAACTAGATGTTTGTTTATCTGGTTATCATTTCCTCCACTAAAATGTAAGGTCCAAGAGGCAGGGAATCAGTCTTTTACCACTGAATGACTAGTGCCAGCACATGGTAATACCCGTAAGTATTCATTTGTTTAAATGAGCATTGGTATGAGAAAATTAGTGGAAACAACCTGTGTTCACCACTAAAGAGTTGATTAAGTTAAATATCCTGTGCACATACAATTTAAAACTAACTTTGAGAAGAAACAGATTTCTGTATTTTTTGTGGGACTATCACTGAGCTATGTAAATGGACCAACTTAGATGAAGAACAATAAAGAGTGAACATATGCCCTTCTTTCTGTGAAAAAGAAAAATTTAAATGTGTGTATGTATGCTTTGAATGTATATATTGGATAAAGGCTGTATGTGTATTGAACATTTCTTTAGGGTTAAGAAGAAGGCTGGTAATAGTTGCCTCTATGGAGAAAGGCTGAAAGTGTAAATGAAAAAGGTTTTCTTAACTGTATCTTCTTCAGCTCTTTTAAATGCATGCACTTGTCTAATTTTTTGCAGTAAAAACTCTTCAACATTTACATATTCCAATTCTTAAAAAACTAAAAGATGAAATACCTCACTTTTAAATTAGTCCAAATATTTGTTTAAATAGAGCATGCCACTCCTGGACCATTTCATACAAATAGGCATTTACTTTTCTGGATGATTGTTATATCAGAGCTAAAAGTGAGGAGTTTATTACCATTGTCGAAATTGTGCCAAATGTTAGCTATCCAAGACTGAAGCCTTGTATGGCTGGGTGAATGAAAACAACCCTTGAAAAGCAGGTAATTTGAAATCTGAGACCTCAGAATTAACCTGGTAATGGAAAACTATTCACGTGCCAAGATAATCCAAAGTGACTTAGATTTACAACAAACTCTAGAAACTGTAATGAACCTGGGAGAGAACTTCTTCCTGCTATTTATATAAACTGGTTACAGTTGTAAACAGTGATGTAATTCATGTTTACTTTTAAATGTTCTGGAAGTTGTAAGGTGCCGCAGCAGCGTTAACAAACCCTAGCTCAATTGATTTGTATCACTTGTCTTATTTCTAAGTAAGTGAATGTATTTATTAGCCTAGCCATGTTAATTCTGTACTCTTCATAATGTAGAAGGCAGAGTATAGTTAGTCCACAGCTTCTCTCTGCAAAGCCCTCCTTTACCCTTTCCTGTGAGCTCATTCAGTGCCCACCCTGCTGGCCATCCTGCTTAACTTGAGGATGCTCTTAAGGTCGAAATGCTTGCTCTGTCCTCTGCTGGAAAACTTGTTCTACCTCTAGGTCTCGCCTTAATTGTCATTTGGTCAGAAGGGCCTTCCATGACCAGTGTGGTTCACTCTCTACTCTCTGTCATGGAACCTTCTTTGTTTCTTTCCCCCCACCTAACTTTAGTTCTAATGGTTTCATCCATTTACTTGTTTACTGTCCATGTCTCTCATTAATACACAATCTTGATGAAAACAGAAATATCTTACTCTTCCTTTTGAAGACCTAGATATACCCAGGATCTGCTGTGGTACCTGGCACATAGTAGATGGTCAAAGATTTTTTTTTCTGTTTAAAAAAAAGATTGAGATCGGGGTTTCCTCCACAGACAAGTCTGTGCTTTGCCACGTTTCTTTGCCCCATGGTATGTAACTGTACAGAGAATTGCAGTCGTCACTCCCAAAAGTCCCCTTACGGAATAAGACATTATGAAGCCTAGTGGGTAGAAGAGTCTAGCAAGCCTTAATAAAATGCCTGCCAATGCTTCCTTGTCCTCAACCCTATTAGTGGAGTGGATCGTGGCCCATAAAATTTTATAGGCTCCAGAGAAAAATCATCAGGAAACTTGGTAGCATTGATGTGTCTTTGGAAGGTTTACTGATTATTTTTTAATCATCCCTCAAAACATAATGCATTCTTGCACAGCAGACTGATAATGCAGGTACTGTAACTGGTTCTAGATACCTCTTTTATTTGGGGGGGAAATAAAGGAAACATGTGTTCTTCTCCTGAAGAAGAATCCAGCAGAAACAAAAACACAACGCAGACAGAAAGTGCTGGTTTCTAACAGTATTATTCTAGAATAGGTGTTCAGCCTCATGAAATGTGACAGCTGTATATGTTTCTGCCCCAAGACCTTCCATCATCCTAATATCAACTGGTAAAATGTAGGAAGGAGGGCACTAGAAGATCTTCCAGTAACTAGTTGGTACCTACCAGATTTAGGAAGGGGAGTGAACATGGGTATGACCACTTGAGTATGACGAGGCTGGTTTCTGTGTTAAGATGTCAAAGTCGTGTCAAAGTAGTGGGATTTAACATTCTGAAAGTCAGTGTGGGAGAGCCTTAAGCTGGGCATTTAATGTGACTTCCTAAATTAGAGGGGCAACAGCTACAGGGTCCGGGTACCACTTAGGCTGGGCTTGGCTCAAGGATCTTTGTAAACACGTTATAGAGAGCATGGGCTTTGTACAAATTGTATGGCTTCTGTGATGTTGGACATTTGTGAGGCCGTTGGAAAAACCTTCAGGTAGCAGAGTCACTGAGGTCTTGGTGGTGTGAGCAGTGACAGAAGGGGAACCAGGCCACACAACCTAGGAGGAAGTTCTTCACAAGTCCAAGTCATAAAAATGGATCCTCTCCTTGAGATTGTCACATTAAGTTAGTGTCAAGGCCTTGATTCTGTAATGCTACATGATCTCAGGTATGAAGATTTGGATGCATGAGACCATGAGGTTACAGCTCAAAGCCATGCTTTTAAAATGCCCATCCAGAACAACCTTCTTTGGAAACCCCATGTGTGTTATACTTGGCAACTTTTTAATTAGCCATGGTTATGGTGGTTATTATATTATGACATTGCCTTGATGATTGGTGATTCCTCCGTATTAATGGCAAAGCAACAGAAAGTTTCACTACATTCGTTCTCTGGAAAATATAATCCTATTGCATTTTGTGTGCAAAAAAACAGATTATCTTTAAGTCAACTGGATTTGTTTATGAACAGGTGAACACTGAAAAGAGCCTCATGAAGGAGCAGAGTAATGCTTTGTAGTTAAGCCTACTTAATATCAATATATCATAGTTGCATGTGCCTTAGGAAACAGAGGCACATTGTGTAAGTTTTCGTTCCTTTGCTTCTGATCTTATAGCTGTTTACTTATTACCGGAGGATATGCTCTGCAATTTAGCATTGGCTTGATTTTTATTCATTCACTGAACAAATATATGCAATTGTGTGTGTATATGTGTATAATTATACATACACATGTGTAATTACATATACTTACATAGATGCATACACACACACACGCATTGTTTAGGTGCTACTAGAGTTCAAAGAAGTTTTAAATACTTGGAAGAGTTTGGGATATATTCAGAGAGGTGACATATATCACTGTAAAATATGTTGCATGACACTGTAAGAAGTTCCCAATGACTGATGGAAAATACCGTTGTCTTGTGATTCTTAAGAAGAGAGTGTATTTGCTTAGAAAGATTCTGTTTTCAAATTTACATGCCTGGTGCACCGCCACAGATAAAAGTAGGCCTCTTGGGGAGTATATTATACTGATCAAGGTTCACTTTTGCTAAATTATTCAATTTTTGAGAATGCTTTGATGCATGATTGGTATAGAGGGAGGGGAAAAAATAAGAGTGTTAATCACATCAAAAGAGAAATATTTATTCTGCACCTGTTGTGGTCTAGGCATTGCTATACTCTTATAAATCAGATTATCACTCCCTTGTTTCAGATTCTGCCATGGGTTTTCAATGACTTTTCAGTAACATCTGAACTTCTTACTATAATCTCCAAGGCCCAGCATCATCTGACTCGAGTCAGCTTTTCAGCCTCATCTCACTCCCATCTCTGCTTCACTCATTACAGCCAGTCCCACAGGCCTTGTCTGTGTTGGGACACTTGCCTTTGCTTTCCTTCTTCTGCCTGAGATAGTTTTTTTTTTTTTTTTTTTTTTTGCCCCTACCCTCACCTTGCTGTCTTTTTCTCATCCTTCAAGTCTCAGCATAAATGTTACATCCTTAGAAAGTTTTCTCTAGATGAGTGTATATAAAATACTTTTCATCCTGTGATGCTCTCTTGAACATTACCAGATATATTTCAGTGTAGATACTTCACGTGTTTCATTTTGTTTCTAAGCATTTACTGCACATAGTCCCCCACCACCCAGCCTGTGAGCTTCATAAAGACAAGTTAACTCTTCTTCCTTGTGGTATCTTGAGACCCTTCCCGCGGTATACGGAATTTGATTGACCATCAATAATTATTTGATGAGGGAGTAGACGGATGAAAGACACTTAGATAGGTCCAATTTGAGATGGAAACTGGAGTAAAAGTGCTAAGTTGAGTTTAATTCTCATAGAAGTACAAAATGAAAGTATGACACTGGACATTGTCTCTGAGATGGGAGCAAGAGAACGCTAACTCATAATGTGAACTTGGGAGAAAGAGGCAGAGAGGAGAGTTTGGGAAGACAGACAGTAGTCAAAGATAGAGGGAAGAAGCCAGAAGTGTCATGAATATCAAAGAAGGACAAAATTTCCAGGGGAGGAGGGGAAGTTGGCAATGACCAAACACCCAAGGAAAATGGGTGTTAAGAAGAGTGCATTGAATTTTGATCAGGGACATCACCAGTGATTTTTGAATGGGCCATTTCACTAGATAGATGAGAGTATGAAGTTTCTAGCCTTTGCCAAGCACCTGGAAACCTGGGCATTAATAAGAGTAAAGTTAGGCAACATGTGGAGAGGATTATAAAGGTAAGCTAAGATTCTGTTTAATGCCAAAGAGATTTAAAAACCAAGCGCCAAAGTCTGCAAAGAGCATAATATTCAATATACTGCTGAAAGAGGTTAATGGAAATGAAAGCTCCAGGGTAGGAATGCAGTGAAAAAGTGAGGGATGGCAAAGCATACATTTAGGATACGGGAGGAAGGTGGGTAATCCTGTGAGAAAAAACACAAGTAGAGGCAAAGATGGCCCAAGGATGCTTTTTTTGTGTTGGATGTAAATTCACGTTCTTAAAACGTGGTCCTTGGGCTTTTTATATCCAGAATCAGTTTTGGTGCTTGTTAAAAGCACAGATTTCTCAGATGCACCCCAGACTTACTGAATTATTCCTTGGCGTGAAGCCTAGGAATCTGCATTTATTGCACTTATTGTTTGCCTGGGTGGCTCTGACACATTCAAAAGTCTGAAAATCCCTCCCAGTGGAACACAGATAAGTGTACCTCTCATTGAGCCCAGCTAGGCAGTGACGTCTTATGAGGATGTTCCACTGAGGTTTTGATGTACACTTGGGGTTCTTTATGGGAGGGACCAGAGGACTCTCCAGGTTTGGTGAAGCCCGAAGCTTGAACAATTTGTGGGGCTGTTTTAAGGAAAAAACTGAAAAAATTAGAAATACAAACTCAAGAAAACATGACTATGTACTTAGAACGAGGAAATTAAATTATTAATTTTTGAAAGCTGACCTATCATAAAATCCAGAAAAAATAATATTAAGTATCTGACATACTTTTCCTACAGTTTTTGGTGGCATATCCTTTGATTGCCTCTTCATATGAAGGTGCTACCACTTCCTCTGTAGACAATAGAAAGATAATTGTCTCCTATGCTGATTTCAATAAAACTTTTTTTAAAATTATTGATAGTTGTGAAGCATAAAGCATGCAATTTTATGTACAGAATTCAGTCACACGGTGCACACAACCTGAAAACACAAGAATTCTGATTAATTCTCTTTTCCATGATTTCCATAAGAAAAGAAAAACTGTGGGGAACATTTATTTTCTGTGCTGCATTGAGTATATTCTTGACAGGAGAGAATTTCTGTTTTGACTGGGTGTCAATGAGAATTGAATTCTACACTTGAAATTTTACGTAACTGATGATTAGAAAAAAAATTTCCACCTAGCTTCTGGCTCCTCTAGTATCCACGTATTTCTGGTGCTGGCCATCATAGGACGTGTTTACATGGCAATGTGTCCTTTGGTCATGTACCTTCATGACAGCATGCTTGTTGAGTTGGAGCCAAGGATGGAAGGAGAATTCCTGGAAGACATTCTTATACGAGGGGAGCTAGCATAATGGACCTCTACAGGGAGGTGTCTGCAAACCATGTAAATACATACCACTGCACCCGAACTATGCGAGCCCCCAATTCAACTTCCTCTTATTCGGACCTTCAAGATGCATGTAAATCCTCCAAAACCACGCAACATAAGGGGAAGGTGAAAAAGGGTCTTTTTCATCTTACTTTAGTTGAGTTTTACAAAAATGTATGATGGCTGTTAATACACTACTAGGACCCCTTCCGGGGCCATGGAAGGGACTTGGATGAGGGAGGACCTGAAACTTCAACTTTATTCCCTATACAGCAGATTTCTCCCAGGAAGAACCAAAAAGAAACACAGATTGGAGTCTGTCTTTCCTCGTAAGTTTTTCTTATTTCAACATGTTTCTGTTTTTGACTAGAAAAATTAATGTACTCAGCTTATCTAAATTTTCTTTTTCTAAGCAGGATTATTTATAACAGATGTATCTGTTACCATATTGTTTGGCTGGCAACACTTTGTATTCTTTTTTCTTTTTTTTTAAAATAATTTTATTGGAGTATAGTTGACTTACAATGTTGTGTTAATTTCAGGTGTACAGCAAAGTGAATTAGTTATACATATACTTATATCCACTCTTTCTTAGATTCTTTTCCCATATAGGTTATTACAGACTACTGAGTAATAGATTACTTTGCTTTACAGTAGTTCCTTATTAGTTATCTATTTTATATACAGTAGTGTGTATATATCAATCCCAATCTCCCAATTTATCCCTTTCCCCCCCACCGCCCCCGGTAACCGTAAGCTTGTTTTCTACATCTGTGACTCTATTTCTGTTTTGTAAATAAGTTCATTTGTACTATTTTTTTTTTTAGATTCCACATATAAGTGATGTCAACAGTTTGTATTATAATCATTTGTACAACATGGCCTCCTTCCTCCCTCCCTCCCTCCTTCTGTCTTTCCTTCCTTCCTTGAATTGCAGACTGGAATGTTTTGTTTGATGTGATTCCTTAAAGTAGGCAGGAAGTATGGTGCTGGTGGAAGAGCCCTCATGACATACAGAATCAGGCACTACACCATGTATCAGAGGATCTGGGTTCTGATCCCCGCTCAGCTTCTAATTCACTGTGTGGCTTGAAAGGTCACTACTTCCCCTTACTGTCTTTGAGCTCCTCAGCTGGTCAGTTAACATGGGGGGAAAAGTCAGTGGTTTCTAAGAATCCGAAGGTTCTGTAGAAGTGCTTCAGGGGTGGCCAAGCCCTCACTCTTGCTTTAAAAAGGAGCTCTGCTGGTCTGCTTTATACTCTAGAATTTATTTCAAGATTTTTGCCTTGAAATGGTTGTATTATGGAAAAAAAAAAAAGGTATAACTGATTCATTTTGCTGTGCAATAGAAACTAACACAACATTGTAAATCAACTATACTTCAATAAAAGTCAATTAAAAAAAAGCAGCAGCAGCAGCCAGGGAGGTATCTGGCTTAATAACAGCAACAGCAAAAAAGGCATTTTAAGATAAGCTGTCCCTAATGCCTGGAATGACCTGTGGAGCTTTCCAATTCCATTGTAGAGCTCAGAATTTGATTTTGTATCTGTTAAAAGTTTGGGGTTCTGCTGCATAGTCAGGGTTGAGACATTATTCTAGATCAGTGGTATGCAACCTTGTCTACACTTCAGGATTATCTGGGGGACTTTTTAAAAAATTCCTTGTGATTATTATTTAATTAACCTGAGTGTAGATGGTTTAAAAGCTCCACAGGTTCCTCTGATGTACATCAGGATCGCAAAATCCGAGTGGAGATAATCATTGCATCTGTCAAGTTCAAATCTGTGTATGAAAAAAAAATCACATGTATGATGTCCATATCCACAGCCTGATAAATATTTATTGACCATGTCATTTCTATTTTATAGCTAAATTATGTAATGCCCCCATCGGTTGGGATAAATGTCAGAGAAAAGGCACCTGGTGTGCTGGCAATATCGCTAGCTTCTGTACACTCATTTGTCAAGAATTTCTCACTGTTCTTCACACCTGCAAAGGTCAAAGACTACAATTCTTGTCCTTGCCCTGCCACAAACCCTGGAGCCGTGCACAAGTGTGTCAGCTTCTCTAGTCTTAAGTCAGCTGACTCATAGAATTAATTGATTAGAATCAAAGGACTTTGCAGATAGGATTCTAAGATTTTGTGATTATTTCCTTAATTTACAGAATATGATTTAATGGAAAAGAAAGGCCTAATTTCCTTCAGACTAGTAAGACATTTATTTTCCCTTCTTATTGATCTTGGTGTGTGAAAAGGTCAGTGAGAGATGACATTGCTGTGTTCCCGTGTTGTTACAACACAGCTCTGGTCTGCAGAATTGTAAGGGGCTGAGTAATACAACTGAGATCCCTTCGTAGTGTGAAGCTCAGTGCTTGGTTGGGAAGCCAGGGCTTTGGGAGACTGAAGTGGAAATTTGCAAGAATACAAACAAGAAGTTCCCCCTGGTGTTTGGCTTGGACTTTTGTACACACCCAGATGGCAGCAGATTTCATAGTGGATGGGAAATCATTCATTCATTCATCATTTATGCATTCATTTTTTTCATGTATTCATTCCACTCACATATGTTCGAACACATACTCATATTAGGGCCTGATTTTGGTGCTAGGGGAGTGTTTACAATGACATAGATGTATGTAGATCTTCACTGAGCATTTGAGTTGACCTTAAGTAAGAATTTACTTGGTTTTTCAAATGGAATTCCACTGATGCCTAAAGGCCATGAGTCCTCTGGGGAAGTTTTAGATTTTATGTGTGCATTTTAGTGATTATCTAAAAACCGTACAATAAGTATATTCTGAACCATCTGGAAGATGACCTCATAACCAAGGGTATGATTTTAGGGCCTACATTTTGTTTGTCACCATGGTCCCTCTGGCACCATATATCACTAATGTAAGTGCTATTGACTAAGATGAAAATAAGCAGAGACAGACCTTATTCCTAGAGAATGCAGTCTGCCTACGTGAGGGCCAAGTGAAGTAAAAATCCCAAAATAAAGCTTGTGCAGTAATTTGAAAAGAGAAAAGCAGTGGAGGCCATGTTGTCACCTGGCTCGCGGCAGAGGAGGGATGCTGTGCTCAGAAGATGCTGTGCTAAAGTCCTTGTACCACATTACGCTGTTTAGTTTTGCAAGTCATCATTCTTCTCAGTAGTCAGTCATTTCCCATTTTGAACGATACGCGTTGGCAGCTTTGTTTGTATTTAATTTTAAAATTTGTTTTGGTTGGAGAATTTTATAGAAGTGATAAGTTTACTTAGATTTGTGTTGGTCCCTAATTAGCAGTGCCAGTATAAAGATAATTTGTGTCAACAGCGGGGGTTTGGGAAAGCTTCCTTACTTTAAAGGGGATTCGAATATTACTTAATATTGGCAGATTTTTTTTCTAATTTATCTCACTCTGCTATTATCACTGTTTAACTAGTTTGTTCTCCCCGTTAGCCTGCAAACTCCTGGAAGGCACATTCACACCTTACTTGACTTTGAGCCTCTTTTATGTTTATAAAATAAATGTGTTGATAACAATTAGAATTGTCTAACTCATAAGGACCACTTGAAAAGGGTAGTGAGATCTCTGTCAAGGGAAGCATTTAAGCACAGGCTATCTATCACCTTTTGAAGATCCCTGAGTCAAGTGAGGCTTAATCTGTGTGCCCATCAGCACCCCTTTGAACTCTGGAATGGAGGGAAGATCAAATTTGTTACTTTTGCCACTAACTTTTTGGCAATACAGAATGATTGCATTTGAGATAATTTTACCTCCCCCCTCCCCCAAATCAGTTGCTAAGTAGTAGTATTATACCACCATGAAGAACTGCTGGGGTTAATTTATTTTCTCAGGTGAATTCTATATTTCACCCTGAGGACTTTGTCTCCCTCACAAAGATGTTGGAATTCTAAGAATCATTTGGAAAATGGCTTCCTACGGGTCCCTCTCCTCCTGTGATACATATATGTGGCTGTCTCAGTGCATATCATGAGAGATGTCTGCATGAAACGGGAGAGCTCATGCAAGCCTCCAGAGGAGCCACTTTTGTCCAGGGGAAGCAGATTTTTTTAGAGTTGTCAGGAGGGTGGAAACATATAGACAGCAGTCAGCCATATCTCTTCATCAGGTGATTTTTTTCCGTTCTTTTTTTTTTTTCCTCTCTCTCTCTGAGCAGTTTAATGTGAGTGCTTCTCTCTCACCTCATTTATTTCAGATGCCTCAGGAACAGTACACCCACCACCGGAGCACCATGCCCAGCTCCGAGGGACCACAGGTATACAAAGTGGGGATTTATGGCTGGCGGAAAAGATGCCTGTATTTCTTTGTCCTACTCCTGATGATTTTAATACTGGTGAACTTGGCCATGACCATCTGGATTCTCAAAGTCATGAACTTCACGATTGTAAGTAAAACCACATGGTTTTCTTTAGCTTTCCTTGGGGGAAGGGAAAGCATGGGGCAAGAAAAAGAAATGTGGAAAGTGATGGCAATAGGATTCAAATAACCTGTACGCTGGTATCTTGGTGAAAAAACATTGCTGTTCAGATTACACGTGGGGATTGACTTCTTTTAGATCTCAATTCTTCAGAGGCTGGTAATCCACTTTTGCGGCACTTTCCTTCCTTTATGATCCATCGTGTATGCTTTCCTTCTATTTTGATAACTGTGTTTCTGTAATCTGTAGCTTACGAGTACTTTGAGTAAATAATCCAAGGAGAAAGGTGTGGTAGAGTCCAAAGTAGTAAGTTTTTCCAAATTTTAATGGTGGTTAAGAAAGTTTTTGTGAGGTAGGGATTGAAACATCAGAGTAAAATTAGTCTTTGGGGATTATCTAAGAATTTTCACTGTCTGTTTCCACCTGGTAGCTCATTACTATGGTTCGTGGGGCATTTCCTCAGTTTTCAGGATGGCAGTTCTCTTTCCTACTGCTTGGGTAGGATGGAGACGAGAGTGTAGCCATGTTACATTTTTTTAAAAGAATTTGTGGTTATGCTTCTTTGAAGAATTTCTGCACTTAGGACCACCCTACAGATTGGACATTTACTTGTTGAAGTTCAAATGAAAAGAAAATCCTGGCAAAATGATTTCTGGAGTTACTCTGAGGTTTTTCCCTAGAGCTTTTCTGGAGATTATAACAGTACAAATATTATAATTTCTCTTATTAGTGATGGCATAGTGGGCAGTAATCTGCTGCCCTGAAAACACTTGCTTTTCCTCTTGTGATGGCAGACGTAAGTAATTACATTGGCAGTAAAAAGAACTCCTGTTTGATAAGGAAACGTGACCATAACACAATTAAGAGTAAGGTTTTCATGTGAAAATTCAAAATAGAATAGAAAATCCAAATATATGCCTTTCCTGAATTATAAAGTTTATTTTTATCCTTAACACCCTGTGCATAGATAGACTTTCTTGCCTTTACTCAGGCCATTTCTTCTTCTTGGGCTGCTTTTCTCCATCTTTTGTGCCTGGTACAACCCCTCCTTCATGCTTCTGTAGCCCCGTTAATGTATTTATTATTATACTGATCACTCCGGATAATACTTTTTATGTGTGTTTCCCAGGCAGAGTGAACTTTGAGAATAGCAAGGGCTGCATCTCTTTTCCGTGGGCCTCCATTCATCACTCATGGGAGGTGCTATCGGTACTTGACTCCTGAGGATTCTATAAACCATGGTTAGAAACAATGCATCCGAATGGCTCATTTTTTTTAATTGAAGTATGGTTGATTTACACTGTTGTGTTAATTTCTGCAGTAGAGCAAAGAGATTCAGTTATACATATATCTATGTTCTTTTTTATATTCTTTTCCATTGTGGTTTATCACAGGATATGAATATAGTTCCCTATGCTATACAGTAGGACCTTGTTTTGTATCCATTCTGTATACATTCTGTTTATACTAGTTTGCATCTGCTAACTCCAGTCCATCCGTCCCCGACTCCCTTCCCCTTGACAACCACAAGTCTGTTCTCTACGTCTGTGAGTCTTTTTCTGTTTCATAGATAGGTTCATTTCCATCATATTTTAAATTCCACATATAAGTGATAATATATGGTATTTGTCTCTTTCTGACTTCACTTAGTATTATAATCTCTAGGTCCATCCATGTTGCTGCAAATAACATTCTTTCATTCTTTTCTAAGGTTTGGTAGTATTCCATTGTATATATGTACATCTTATTTATCCATTCATCTGTCAGTGGACATTTAGGTTGTTTCCATGTCTTAGCTATTTTAAATAGTGCTGCTATGAACATAGGGGCACACGTATCTTTTTGACTTATAGTTTTGTCTGGATATATGCCCAGGAGTAGCTGGATCATATGGTGACCCTATTTTTAATTTTTTGCTGGACCTCCATACTGTTCTCCATAGTGTCTGTACCAACTTACATTCCCACCCACAGTGTAGGAGGGTTTCCTTTTCTCCACACCCTCTCCAGCATTTATTATTGGTAGGCTTTTTAATGATGGAGAATGGCTCACTTTTTAATACTTGCAGTAAGCTCTAGGAAACTAAGCTTCTGTTTTGCAATATTAAGTTTGGAAGATGATACAGGAACAATTTCCATGGGATTGTAGGGTTCTGAGATAATATGTTCTAGACTATTGGAGCACGTCAGCTTCTACTTCTGAATCAGAGTAGGTAAACACTTTTTGAACTTGGACTTACTTTATAGACAAGCAAACTTCAGAGAAGTATTTTAAGCAGTAGAGAGAGAAAGATATGATCAGATTTGTAGTCTAGATACTTGCTCAGGTGAGGATGCAATATAATGGAGAAAGTTTCTCAGAGTTTGGGCCTCTAAAAGGTGTCCTGAGTCTGTTTGGTCTTAAATCCAAGGGACCATAGTTGTCTTTTGTCGATATGCATGTTCTGTGATGTTTTTATTTTGTATTTCAAAAGCTTTAAAGTATAAAACCTTCTGTATTGTAATATAAAATAGGAGAAGACTGAAGTTAGGGCAGTAGAATGGAGAGTAAAGATTCAAAAAACATTTAAAAGATGGAAGCAACACACCTCAACTACTGCTTGGATATAAGAGTTGAGGGTTTGGAAGACACTCTGGAATACCCCTGGGTTCTGGCTGGTGAGATGGTTGGATATAAGAGTTGAGGGTTTGGAAGACACTCTGGAATACCCCCGGGTTCTGGCTGGTGAGATGGACACCTCAACTACTGCTTGGATATAAGAGTTGAGGGTTTGGAAGACACTCTGGAATACCCCCGGGTTCTGGCTGGTGAGATGGTTGGATGGTAGGACCAAAATAAAACAGGATAGAATTCATTACCTTCCCACGGGAACTTAGCTGGGACTCGTGAACCCCCCTAATTCCCTGTTTGGGGCTCTTTTTGTTTTTAGCTAGTTTGGGGTAAAGTTAATTTATAGAACCCGAAAGAATTGAGGGTGGATGTGGTGGAGACTATGAAGTCAAACCCTGACAACCGTGATATGATACAGATATGGCTTCTCGAGTGTGCTTTATCTGTCAGGCTTAATAGTGAGAGGTCTATGTAAATGTATACTGAGTGACAGTTCACTCTGAATGTATGGGAGCTTGGGGAGCAATATGATATTAAGGTCATAATCTCTATGAAATAGGCCATTTCCTGTAGTTAACTAAATTGATTGCCAAAGTTGAGAGTTCTTAAAGCTTTACGAAACCAACTACTTACTAAAGTGAGAATAATGCCATGGTTAGCCATAATTGGTGCTTTATAGCAGTAATGCTTTGAAGCAAATAGAGCTGAAGTGTCAGAAAATTGGTCTTTCCCTGTATGTTAAAAGCATATTCTCTGTCAATTACAGTATAATACACATTCTTTTAGAATTATAATTCTTTTCCACAAATAATAATTTACTGATAGTGAAGATCTTGGGAAAGAATGAGGTATTAACCAATGTTACATTGGTGATGGTGGGGTGAACGAACATAGGACATCAATGTGACAACAGTTAAGCACTTTATGCAAGAATTGTCAATAGGAAACGGTGATTATTTTGTATACCTGGAATGTTTGATAATTTGGAAAATCTCACACTGTAATCAAACCCTCTGAGTAATGACAAACCAAGACAGTGACATCATCTGAAAGTGTTTCTGAGGACTTGGCAGTTTATCCAAGATCGGACATCCAGAATTTTCTTTTCTGTCAGACTTACATTTTCTGCCATCCCCAGGGGTATATGCTGGAAGAGTCCTTACATTATAACAATCTGGAAAAACATCCAACCAAGTTTTCTTTGTCCCAAATGTAAATCAGAAGAAAAATGAATTTTCTCTCCTCTGCTTTCAGCAGATTATTATGGTGTTCATTATTAAGCAGGACAGCATTATTCTCTCCTACTCTTCTCTATTATTTTTCCCTACTTGAAGGAGTGTTTGGTTTACGTATGTTATAAACACCTGTAGGTTAACCTGTCCTAGTTTATCACAGACTGTACTTTACAAGAGGACTAGAATTTATTAAGTGTGTTCTGTGCCCGTCACTGTGCTTGGCAGTTAAAAAATCTCTCTTTTAATTTTCCAAACAACTCTACAAATTAGGTATTATAATCTCCATTTTAGTAGAATAAAACCCAAGGCTCAGAGAAGTTGAGTGGCTTCCTAGAAGACAGAGCTAGTAAGTCAAAGAACGTGTGCTTGACTTCAAAGCCCATCTCTTTCCACCACACTTTACCTGCTCCTGCTAACTGCTACAATGACCTGGCTTTTCAACAAAACTCTGAAGCTGCCAGAAAGGTTCATCATCTTCGTTACCCACCCTGTGTCCTCCGATCACACATTTCCCTCCCAGCCGAGACATCCACTGACATTTCCTGCCTGGAGTAGTTTGCAGTAGTGCTGGCTTTTCAGTCCTTAACTCAGTTCTCTTTGCACTACAGCCGATGCCCCTCTCCCTTCACTGCCTTCACCTTTTGTTTTAGCCCCTTGTTATGTTTATGTAAACATTTAATATAAACTTAATAATACTATCTGTGGCATAGGTTGGTGTGTAGACTCCATGAGTTAATGCACGTTAGGCGTGTACGTATAGCAGCCACTCACCCGTAGGAAGAGTCTGTGCCGGCGACAGAAAGTCACGGGAGACCCCATACCACATGGCAGTGGTTAGGGGCTCAGACTCTGGACGCATGCTCTAGGTACACATCTAGGTTCTGCTACTTACTTTGGCAAATTTTACAACCTCTCTGTGCTGCGATAGACTGGGAGTAATAGCAATACCTACCTGTTCATAGGATTGTTATGAAGAATAAATGAGGTGATGCATGTAAAGTGCTTAGAGATGGAGCTTGGCACACAGTAAGTGCCTTATGTTAGTGTCTGCCATTATCATCATCACCATCACCATCATCATCATCATTTACTGAAGGCTCATTTTGCACCGGACTCTATGCCATAGCAAGTTATAAGTATTATGTAACTTAATCCTTAAGTGGCTAGATAGCAACTTCACAGGGAGGAGAGAGGCTCAATAACTGGATTTGGGATCACAAAGCTAAAAAGTGGCAGAGTAGGGATTTGAATCCAAGCAGTCTGAGTGTGAAGCCTGGTTTATTAATCTGTGTGACGTATTGTTGGGCAGTGCAGAAAGCCCTAGGACAAGTGTCAAGGAACTGGACACCTAGTGGGCCATGAACGACATCACCTTTTCCCTCTGAGGCTCAGTAAAGAAATGAATGCATTGAAGCAGGTGTCCTTGAGGACTGCAAGACATCTTCCTGTTTGAACACTACAGTTTTGTCTTTTGAACTTTGCCTTGACCATGTGAGATCTCACTCTCTAGAGGGCTGATGCTTCTGACAAAGCATTCCAGCAGCCCAATCCAGATACCTGGGCCTCAGAAGACCTCCCCAAATACTGCAGTATTGATCATCTACACTATCATTTAGCACAAGTGGTCACTGAGTGGAAAAACTTAAAAGGCTTGGGGATTTTCAATAGGTGGCATGATCTCTTAGTCCAGTGAGTGTGAAATTATTCATCATTAGATGAAGTAGGAACCTAAGGAGTCACTTGCTCACACATCCTCATTTTGCAGATGATTGAACCAAAGTCGATGCGAGGTTGCCTGACCCAGCTTCAGCACTCCAGCCGTGCCGGGAACTTCTCAGGAGCAGGGATTACGTTCTATTCATCTTTGTAGGCATGACCCAGTGCTTGGTATGCAGTCAGCTTTCAATATGTGTTTGTGAATTGTCAAATACATTTGACAGTTTTGTGCAGACCACATTCATGAGATGATGGATGTCAAGCACTCGGTCAGTGCTGGGCACGTGATAGGTCCTTGATAAATTATAGCTAGCTATATCTGTGTTTAGTAGATCCCCTAACTTCTCTTTCTCTTGCCATTCATCAAAATTACAAAATTCAAACCACTGTATTTGTGATTATTTAAGAAATGAATGTCTACTTGTTTAATAAAAACTTGTACAGAATTTTAAAATTTTCCTGTATAATCCCCATAAAACCCCTATGAGGTAGGTACCACTGTTACCCATATTTTACAGATGGGGAGTAGGAGGCTCCACGAAGTGCAGTAACTTGTCCAAGGTCACGCCGTTAGTGAGTGATGAAGCTGGGATAGGGTCGCAGGGAGTCTGGCTCTTGAGCCCACGCTCTTTTTTTTTTTTTTTGGTGGTACGCGGGCCTCTCACTGCTGTGGCCTCTCCCGTTGCGGAGCACAGCTCCGGACGCACAGGCTTAGCGGCCATGGCTCACGGGCCCAGCTGCTCCGCGACATGTGGGATCTTCCCGGACCGGGGCACGAACCCGTGTCCCCTGCATTGGTAGGCGGACTCTCAACCACTGCGCCACCAGGGAAGCCCCAAGCCCACGCTCTTAATCAGTACACTGTGTTGCCCATTTTCCAAGTGCTATTTTTCACGAAGACAAATAGAATTTGTTCAGTGCAATGTCTAAAACATGATTTATTTACCCTAAAGTAAGATAAAGATCCACTGAGGGTCAGAGGAAGGCATTCTAATATTTGTAAATTGGACACATTGTAGAACAGTAAAAGCCAGGGAGAATGGGCGGTGTGTTCCATAACTCAGAACACTAATACACCATCTGTTTGGAGAAGGCTCAAGGAACCGTTACCCAGTCAAACTAACTCTAATAGAGGGGAGTGAGGATACACATGCAGAGGGAACAGGAAAGGGGGTCTCCTGGGTGCATGAGTGGACCTCACAGCCTCACTGTCAGGAACCAAAGGCAGCTCTGGGGATGCCCACCTTCTGGCTTTCCTGGACCACGTGGCCTTGGTCTTGCCCTGGACCATTTGTTTCTGTTGGCAGACCAAGATCCCTCTACCTTTGTGGTGCTACCAGTTACCTCCTGTGTTTATTCAGGTTTCCTGCTTCCTTGCATCTTCAACATGCATGTGCCTTTGACCTTTTCTCTGTAATGACTTTCCCCTTCAGCTCCCACCTCTACCTGCCCCAGTCTGTTGTTACCCAGGTGAAATCCCAGAGAGGGAACTGCACTGGCTCAGCAGATTGTGCACACCACATTGTACTTGCTTATATGTCATGTGAGATGCCTTATCAGCTGTGACCTGAGTGGGCAAAATCATGGAGTCAGAGTCCTGTTCGTTGAGCAGCCAGGCCAGAACTTCCCTCCCGCTAGGTCAGAAATTCACTTGAAAATCACACCTGCACTTGATCTTTGATAAACATTGCCCTTTTTAAGCTTTTCTCTTATTTCTTATGTTTTCTCAGAAGTCCTCCCAGGTTAAGGTGAAGACTCCCTCTTTTGTATTTGCTGTACCTGGTGTCCTGCAGCGGGGGGACGTGCAGTATGGCGTTATTTTATTTTCCTGTCTGTTTCCCCTACAGGGACTGTAACCTTAAACTCTTCATTTTTATATCCACAGCTTTAAATATGTTGCTTAGCATGTAGTAGATATTTAGAATATTTATTGAATAAATGAATGGAAAAATAATTATGAATAGCCCGTCACTTTAAATTAAAGTGTGTAAAGATGGGTTAATAGAGCTTTATATGGCTTTTAAAATGAAGTATTAATAGATTTATTAAAGTAGACAGATCATAAATAAGATGAGTGCTTAAATTTGATTATGAAAAGGTATTTTTATTACAGACACTCCTTCCTGTGTATCAACGGCCTGCTATATTTTAATTACATGAGTCAGGAGTGTGAAATAGAAGAGAAGCAGGAGACACCATCCTAGTTAATATACAGATTTGCTCAGCAAATGGGAGCAAATGATATTATTGGCTTTAGTTATACTTTTCACTCAACACTGTTAATGAATATGTTGTGTGTGTGAGTAGCATTTGCTTCAGCTCGGATGCCAGCGTCACTTGGAAAGGCTTTTCATATTGAGAACACTGTGCTTTCCATCTCTCAGTGCTCTGTCTCTGACAGTCACTTTTTCATCCATTAGCTCAAATTCATCAAACTGAAAAATGGCCAAAAATGTTATTTTTTAAGCCGGCATGAACATTGTAATGCAGAAAAACAAAGGACAGAAATCCATTCTGTTCCATGAATAGTCCCGGGATACAGCTCTGTCATGTCCTGTTTCGTTTGAAGCTTACTGTGTTTTATACCCTTTGCAAGAGTGCAGATCCTCAAGGATGATTTTGGTCCTTACAATTGCTGTAAAATGCTATGAACCAAGCTTGTTACAAATTTGTACAATTGATTGGGCACATTTGCTGCAATTCAATTGGTATTAAGCACACTGTACAGTACACTGGTTTGTCTGGTCATTAAAGATTATAATAAAGAAAATCCTCTACTTTAATAGATCATAATTTACTAGGAAGAAAAAGTAATACGTCCCCCCAAATGACAAATCTTTTAAGGGAGTGTGAAAGAAAAAATTAGCTAAAGCTAAAAGGCCTTGGAAGACTCCTTGGGTTGAGTCTTAAAGGATGGAGAAACCCTTTTGAGTGGTGACTGTAGCCTGGAAGCATGGGTGTTAAACTCTGATGGGATGCCTCAGACACTGTGCTTCCGTTGTTGAGAGCCCAGCGTCTGGAGAGAAAGGACAGGGTGGGGAAGGAGGAGAGTGGGGTGCTGACCCTAGTCGAGTTCAACAGGATGCAAATTGTGGACACTCTTGAGAGGTCACACTGGGAAACTTGAGTGCTAATTATAAATAACACTATGCAACGTTAGCCTATTTGGATAACATTCATGACCTTTCCCACTTGCTATCCTTTTCATACACTCAAAATTCATTTTTTGCCCTTTGCCTCCGGACTTCTCTGGGGCCAGCAGCCCACCGACCAGGGGCCCGGGGCCGCGCGGACTCAGCCGACTACCATGAGCTCTGTGTCAGACCAGCAGTTTGCAGGTGGCCGGAGGAGGAGCAGGAGGACGCGGCCCGGGCGGACGAGGAGCCACAGCTGCTGCGCGGAGCTGGCATCTGCAAGTGGTTCAACGTGCGCATGGGATTCGGCTTCCTGTCCGGGGTCACACTCGACCCCACCCTCACCCCGGCGGATGTCTTTGTGCACCAGAGTAAGCTGCACATGGAGGGCTTCCGGAGCCTGAAGGAGGGTGAGGCCGTAGAGTTCACCTTTAAGAAGTCTGCCAAGGGCCTGGAATCTATCCGAGTCACCGGCCCTGGTGGGGTGTCCTGCACTGGGAGTGAGAGGCGGCCCAAATGGAAGAACATGCAGAAACGCAGATCAAAGGGAGATAGGTGCTACAACTGTGGAGGTCTAGGCCATCATGCCAAGGAATGCAAACGGCCACCCCAGCCCAAAGAGTGCCACTTCTGCCAGAGCATCAACCATATGGTAGCCTTGCGTCCGCTGAAGGCCCAGCAAGCTCCCAGCTCCCAGGGAAAGCCAGCCTACTTTCGGCAGGAGGAAGAAGAGATCCATAGCCCTGCCATGCTCCCCAAGGCCCAGAATTGAGCCACAGTGGGTGGGGGCTATCCGTGTGTGATCAGGAAGTTTTGAGGAACAGGCATCCATCAGCAGAGTGGAGAAAGGGGGGATAGTGTGGGTAGGGGGCAGCTGGCACTGCCATATATCTCAGGCCGGGGGCCAAAGTGTCACCCCCTCTTCCCTCTTGGTGGAGGGAAGGGGTGAGGCAAAGAAACTCCAATCATGTTTTATCCAAATGCACGTGAGGGCTTTGGGGGTAACCCTTCCTGCATGCTTTATCTGAGTCTCCACCCCCAGAATCTCCAGCTTCTGAAAGTGGCCTGGATAGGGAAGTTGTTTTAAAGGATATGGAATAATATTTCCCATGCCAGAGTGAAAAGATTAAGCATGAGACCAGATTGATGGACCCAACCCACAAGCCACTACCTTCTGTAGGAGGAAATATCTCAGGGGTAAGCCAGGGTTTTCCACATCCTGTCTCCTCATAACCCCCTCCTGGGATAGAGTGCTGACCACTGTCCCAAGCAGTGGGCTGTGATGATAGGCAGAAGGGGTGGTTGAGGGAACAGCTGCAGACCTGCTGCTTCTAAGCCCACTCCCACCCCATTCTGGGCCAATGCAGTTTTATTTATTTGCTCCCTTGGATGACTGTACCTTGGGTCCCACTTTCTCCAGGATGCCAACTGCACTAGCTGTGTGCGAATGACGTATCTTGTGCATTTTAACTTTTTTTTTCATAATATAAATATTCTGGTTTTGTATTTTTGTGTATTTTAATCTAAGGCCCTCATTCCTGCACCGTGTTCTCAGGTACATGAGCAATCTCAGGGATAAGTCGGCAGCAGCTCCGGGTCTGCACAGCAGGAATACTTTCTGTTGCTGTATCACCAGAGAGAACAACTATTTGGAGCGTATAGCCTATTGAACTCCTCATTTTTGCCAACTAGAGCTGGCTTTTCTGCCATAGTGTCCTCTTGAAACCCCTCCACCTTCAGTGTTTCATGGGAGACTAGGTTTTAACTGGGTTGCCTCATGACTTGGTCTCCTTCTACTGAAAGCTTGGAAATTGGTCTGAACAGGAAAAGGTGGTACAGAGAGGTTAGGAGAGGCTGGGCCAGGTGAAAGGTGCAGAGAGGGGAAGCCAAGATTAGGCCGAGGTCATCTGTATGTGTGATAAAGGATTCCTGTTCCGGACCTCTAATCCCAGGGCACAGAACTTGCTTTACATACCAGGTCCATCCTTCACTGGATTGGGCTAGGCCTAACACACACAACAGGGTGTATTGTGTATGTTTTTGTAAAAACTGTGAGCTGGTAAGGATGGGTTTTAAGAACGATTCCTCTGTACTCATCTTGAGCTGCCCAGAGATGGATATATGAAACAAGGATAAGATCCTTAATCTTTAACAATTCTGAGAGAACATCAGCTTCCAGAGAGACCATCAGCGATGGCTTCTTGGTGGTTCCCAGAGCCAGTATCCTGCCCTGCTGCAGCAGTGATTAGTGTCATGGTAGCTAAAGGAGAAAAGGGGGTGTCGTTTACGTGCTGTGAGATCACTGCAAACCGACCTCACTGTGTTGTAATGGGGCAAATGCAATAGAATGCATTGGGTGATGTGTGTCTGATCCTGGGTTCTTGTCTCCCCCAAGTGCTGCCCCCCTCTAGTTATTGTATTTGTCTGGGCTTTGTAGGACTTCACAAGTAGCTGATTTGGTGGTTGCTAGGTGGCCTAGTTTGCGTAAATACAATGAGTTGGTCTTCTGCATGTTCTTTTGAGGTTTTATTGTTTACAAACTTCTTTTTATATTGAGAAAAATAGCCAAAGCATCTTTGACAAAGGGTCTGCACCAGCCAAAAAGATCTGAAACATAGCTTGGGGGCCCCCCTTCTTGAAGTGGGAGGTCTTGAACTACACTTTCTTTTGTGTCCCCCTTCCCCTGTTTCCCATTTCAAACAAGATCTTCTGTCCTAAAAACTGGATTCCTACCCACTCTCCTTTCCCCCTTTGTGCCTCCCCAAAATAGTCCATATACCTGTACGTTTAATTTGTGGGGTGTCTGTGGTTAAATGACTTGTGCAAAAATCCTGAAGAAGCTAAGAACTCTCCATCCCTTGTTCCCAGTCTCCTGAGCCATGATGTGATTCATGCCAGACAGACTGCTGTCTTTGGATGGATTAAAACCTACTTTAATCTCTAATCCTAGGGTAGAGAGGAGCAATGAAGGGGCCTTCCATGTAGAAAGTGGGGTTGGGAGACCACGAAAGGAAAGATGAATGTTTAGGCAAGTCACTCAGGAACTTACATGCAGGTGCAAGAAACTTAAGTTGAAGTGGCCACAAGATTGTTTAATAGGAGATGGACGAATGTAATTCCATGTTTACTGCTAGAAACCAAAGCTTTGTGTGAAATCTTGAATTTATGGGGAAGGAGGGAGGGTAGAAAAGCATGTACCTTTCCCTCATCCCTTCCCCTCATTACTGCAGGAGACTGAGCCCCCTTGGGCTTTGGCGACCCCATCTGGGCAGTGTTTATTTGATGGTTGATTTTGCTGTGCCAGGTACTTCCTTTCCCATTTGCTATCATTTTGTAACACACATGCTGACCCTTTTCCCTTCCCCTTCTTTTCCTTGGGAAAATACAATGAATGCACACTTACTGGTACTGAAAAAAATTTTTCATTTTTTTTTTGTGATTCTAGAATTGAGAAAAATAATGTCAGAAAATCTCCCTGAAAGTATTTCTGTCTTTTTCCATCACACTTAGCTGCTCACACGTGGAATTTTTAGGTATTTTGGGTCATGCAGCTGTGAACTCTGAATGGCTCTCAGAAATCGGAAGTTGTGACCACATCTTGGGGATTTCTGCACTCTTACTGAGGCATTAAGCAATAATAGGAGAGAAGTTCTGAGTCCTAAGAGGCATATTACCACTGTGAACTTAAGGATCAGTCCTTCCACAGCAGACATGACCTTATTCAGACTGTAGAAAGAGACACAGTCACGAATATGAAGTTTCAAGTCAGTTGGGTTGCCTGTGTCACTAGTTAGAATTTCTAAGTTTAGAGTGGCTTTGTAAATACTTTGTCTAGAACTGATTGTCTAATATGGTATTAAAATTAAGTCACATGAAAAATTCAGTTCCTGAGTCACACGAGCCATGTCTCACACAGTCAATAGCTACATGGGGTTAGTAGCCACAATCATCATCAGAGCAGATAGAAAACATTTCCACCATTGCAGAAAGGGCTTTGTTACAAAACAGGTCTAGAATCCGCAAGCCTACCTCTTAGATAGGTCTTGGAGAGCATGAAACGCCAACATGGACAGAGAAGTTTTTCATTTCCCTCTATACAACAATTTGTGCCTTTTCTTTCCATGCCCTGGACAGTTTTTAAGACCTGGAGCCATAGGCTTAAGGTGGGAAAAACCACCTTAAAAACCTCAAGGCCCCAAAAAACCCTCAATTTAACAGAAAGGTTCTCATAATCTGATGAACAGATGGCCGCAAATAACTACATTTCTAGCAGCTTTGTTCCTTTTCCTCATACCCGTTCTCTTGCTCCTCTCCTCTTTTCGGTATTTCTTCTCCAGTAGGTAGTGAGGCTGTGATAGATTTTTCATCTTCCCAGTGAGGAGCAAGGTGGACCTTTGATGGGTGAAGGGCTGTATGGAGCAGGAAGGGTCAGGGACCGCTTCTGAGCCTTATTCTTCAAACCTGTAAAATATGCAGTTTGACCAAATGATGCTCTACAAATGGTCCTCTACAGCTTATATAGTTTCTAATTAAGGGATCCTCCTATACTCTTGGACTCAGAATGAGAGGCTGAGTTGCTTTTTCCTCTAAAAGTGTGTGTGTATTTATGTGTGCCCACACTATATTTAGTTAGACAAAAATCCAAGATGCTAAATACCAGGAAGTATATCTCATGTGCTGTTTTTTTACTTTCTCATCTTAACCCATTCAATTATTTAATGAGTAATTAGTCTCATTATCTATTGCTGTGCAGCAAACCACCCCAAAACTTAGCAGCTAAATATAACAGTAATAATTTATTTTGCTCAGGACTCATCAGTTGGGGCAGAGCTCAGTGGAAATGGCTTCCCTCTGCCCCCATGATGTCTGGCACCTGAGCTAGGGAGACTCCAAGGCGGGGGTTGACTCAACAGCAGGGGCTAGAATCATCTAGAGTCTTGCTTACTTATGTGTGGGCAGTTGACGCTGTCTGTGAACTGTGACCTCTGTAGGCCAGAACACCTACACGTGGCTTCTCCATGTGGGCTAATGTGGGCTTCCTGTTCTCATGGTAGCTGGGTTCCAGGATGCATGTTCCACTTAAACGAGGTAGAAGTGCCTAATGCTGTTATGACCTAGACTTAGAAGTCAGGTAGCATCACTCCTACATCACTCTGTTAGTGAAGGCAGACACAAAATCCTGTCTAGATTCAGGGGGAAGGCACACAGAATCCCCTCTACATGGGGGAGTTGCAAGGTTCTAGAGGAGCTTGTAGGATGGGAGATTGTTGTGGGTTGAATGGTGGCCAAAAGATAAGTCGTCAGCTTAATCCCTGGAACCTGTGAACGTTACCTTCTTTCACCTTTACTAGGTTAAGGATCTTGAGATGAGGATATCATCCTGGATTATTTAGGCAGACCCTAAATCCAATGACAGGTGTCTTTATAAAAGTCAGGCAGAGAAATATTTGACATAGACAGAAGAGGATCAGGCAATATGACCACAGAGGCAGAGCTTGGAGCGATGTGGCCATGAGGAATGCCCACAGCCTCTGGAAGATGGAAAAGGCAAAGAAGGAATTCCCCTCTGGAGCCTCCAGAGGGAGTGGAGCCCAGCTGACACCTTGGTTTCAGACTTCTGACATCCAGAAATGTGAGAGAATGAATTTCTTTTGTTTTAAGCGATCAGTTTTTGATAATTTGTATGGTGGCTTCTGGAAACGAATGCAGAGATAGGGTTCTGGCCATCGTTGGAAAGTACAGATGGTCCCCAACTCAGGATGGTTCGAATTACGATTTTTCAAGTTTATGATGTTGCAAGAGTGATGTGAATGCAGTAGATCCAGTTTTTAATTTTGAGCCTTTCCTAGGCTAGAGATGTGTGGTACGGTCCTGTCTGGTAACACTGACCTGCAGCTTACAGCTCCAAGTCAACCATGCCATCACAAGGGCGAACATCCTATATAGACTTGCACCCATTCTGTTTGTCACTTTTAGTGCAGTATCCACTAAATTACATGAGATATTCCATACTCTATTATAAAACAGGTTTTGTGTTAGATGAGTGTGCCCCACTGTAGGCTAGTGTAAGTGTCCTGAGCACATTTAAGTTTGGCGAGGCTTAGCTGTGATGTTTGATAGCTTAGGTGTATTAAATGCATTTTCGACTTAAGATATTTTCAACAGATGGTGAGGTTTTCGGAATGTGACCCTATTGTAAGTTGAGGAAGATCTGTACTATGTGCCACAACACCACCACCACCAACTGCTACAGACCATGCACACACCACACGTACTGAGCGCAGTGCTGAGTGCCCACCTGAGTTCTCTCTTCTTTCCTCGCAGTGACCCTGTGAGGCAGGGTGCTATTATCTCCCATTTAGCTATGAGGAAACTAAAGCCCAGAGCTTGATTAACCTCCCCAACTTCTTCAGCTAGTGAGTAATAGGGTTAGTATATAGTTTTTATGTCTGCATACATACTACGTATACAAGGACATATTACGTGCACATATACACGCATGTGTACAAATATGTCGAACTCGAAAATTTATGCTTTTAACTTTATTCAGAAATGTTTACTGTCAAAAAATAAAAATGTGTCATAACCAGTAATGTATTTACTTGCAGAATTTTCAGTGGCACTGCTGGTCATTGTGTAGCTAGGAATAACAAGGAGTGGACATTTTAAAGCTACTTCAGTACTGGTTCAGTCTTTGACTACTTCAAGCAGTTTTAGTTTCTTGAATACTTTAAGGAGTCACACTAACTACAGAACCAGCACCTGTGTTATAAGAATCATGGTTTGGTTGCCTTTTGAATTACTTTTCTGCCTTTCCTAAGCCACATGTGAAATCATCTAACTAAATAAGGAGTTGCTTTGATAAATAAGGATTTAAAGAATGGGAAAAAAAATCCTCGGTAGGATCATAGCCTTTCTATATTTAATAGAGAAACCTTCTAACTGGAATGCTTGTAGTATACATAAAAGTACGCGTATTAGTCAGCCTTTAATTATCGGTCAGCTTTATTAAGTGGAAAACTTCTTAGCATCTCCTAACAATTGATTTGCTAATAGTAGATGCTCTGTGTTTATTGTTACAGGAGGAGTTAGTGAGTGGAACTTGGGCTCAGCTTAAGCCTTTTTCAGTGGAAAACAATACAGTTTAGAGCACTGAGTCATTTAATAGCCACTTACTAAGAACCTAATGTGAGCAGACACTGTGATGGAGCCCCGACATGTGGTTCCCGCCACAAAATCTAACAGTTAAAAAATCCATAAAATCATTATCATCACCATGTGGGCATAATCATCACTTAATTTCAACAAGCATTTTTAGGTGCCTACAACTTACCGAGAGACACAATAAAAGAAAAAAGAACTTCATTCTATCCACATAACATCCCTTAGGTTTGTAAACGTTCTTGGCACCTTAGAAAGTTGGTTCACATCTACTGTATTTTGTGATTCTCTGCAAGCATCCCCATGGGAAAGATATGGCAGGGGTAATTTAATTTTACACTTTTGACTGAAGGGGCAGCTGGGGATCAGTGATCGGTTTAAGGTCTCATGCCTAATAAGTACTACAATCAACCCCCCATTTTAGAAAAAATAAGAATGAACAGTGAGCAGTAGAGCTCAGCAGCAAATACCTTTTGCGGACTCAAGGAAGTCGTTGAGCCAGGGCCTGTGGATGTGTGGTAAAAGACTCGGCACATTTTCGTCCCTTAGCTAGCCGTCATATTTGGGTTGCCCAACAGCACGGAGTTTTGACCATTAATACACTGACTGTAATCGGCCATGTTAAGCAAGCATGTTTTCTCTCTCTAACAATTAAAAAAAAGTACTCTTCCTAAAATCCAAAAATAGAGGGAAATGATCATTTGGGTCACTCATTGGGTTAAACCAATTTCATGCCATACATAATTGGTTGCTATTTTAGAAGTGAATGGTTTATGGCTCACATAAGCAATTTTATATATTCTTAATTGAAACCTGCACTGCTGTTGTTGGCAAGGAGGGTTCCACGAGAGCAGAGATAATTTGTGTCTTGTTCATTCACTGGTGGAGAGCCTTGGGCTTCTGACTTTTGTGGTTGTTTTTGGAAAAGAATTTTCTGGTCCCAGTTAAGTGACTGGTTTCCGTTTGAAATCTTCAACTCTGCAAATCTCTTGTTAGTCTAGTTACTATCTGTGACAGCCTAATGATGAGTAACAGTCACTTACTCAACAAACGTGTGTTGATTTCTTCCTGTGGGCCAACCACTGTACTGGGTACTGGAGGTACAGCAGAGAACAAAAGTAAATGCGGTCCCTCCTCCGAGAGCTTGGCGTCTGGTGGGGAAACTTGATAACATGATCAAACAAATAAATGTAAAAATGCCACTATGCTGAGTGGATGCTGTATGAACGTATAGAGGGGTGATTTGGCATAGCCGAAGAGGGGGCTTCCAAGACAAGATGATTGTATAACCGCTAAAAGTGAAACTGAACAACAGAAAAAGAGATGGTGGCAATCCAGTAATGTTGGATGTGGATTCCTAGAACATCTGATGATAGTAGCTTCCTTTGGGAGAGGAGTTGGGTGGGGGGGTGGGGGGAGGTGGGATGGGAGGACAGATGGGAGAGGCCAGCAGAAGGCAGCTTTCCCTTGCTTTACCATTTTCTATTGACCTTTTGCAAGGAGAATATACTTATGTAATAACTTGTGAGATTCAAAAAAGTAAAAATAATGAGCTAAAAGGAAAAGAGAAGAAAAATCATAAATAGAAAAGAAGTAAGGGTGTATCATGATAGTTGCTCTCTTTAAAGACCCTTTGACTACATTGTGGTTGAATTAGGGACCTCATCTGTAAGGATAAATACAGACTGGAATTCCTCACCCTTAATTACAAGCACTTTCTGCGTTAAAAAAAGGGAGGTTGTTTAGAATGTCTTCTGCTTTTTTCATTGGCGCAGACAGAATTTGGCTGCTCGTAGGTACATTAACTGCAGGATTTGCAAATAGATTATTGTCATTAGTAGGATGACTTGTATTGAGAGCTTATCCTGTGCCAGGCATGGTACTGAGCAACTAACAGTGGGCGTATGATTTCATCCCTATTACAAACCTGGAAGATGGTTCCTGTAGTTATCTCCCTTTCCCAGATGAGTGAACTGAGGCTTAAAAGAGTGGTCAAGTCACTTTTCCTACGGTTTCAGTAAATGACAGAGCTGGGATATGAAGGAAAACTGAACCTAGAACTCCTAACAACTGTGCCATACACCCTCCCATGATACTCTGCAGGCTGAGGCGTCACTGTTCCTCAGAGCCTCCAGTCCCCATGCTTGTGGCATTATTGGGATGGTTCAAAGAGTCAACAGCAAGGGCACATGAAGAAAGCTGATGGTCTGTAGTATCTCTCCACTGATTTCTAGAACCTTCTAAGTATCCAAATATTAGGATAAATACTTCTTACTCCCAGCTGGTGGTATGCCTCCTACACAGTATATTGAGAAATTGTCTTCTCTTTGTGTTTTCTAATGGACCTTACTGATTCTCTTCTCTCACATTGGACGAATCACTTACTGAGCTTAGAGAGGTTCAGACGCCTCACATCAGCAGACTTAATTACATGGGAGCAAGTCCTCCCAGTCTAGACTGCCCAGCTTCTTGGCTCATTTCCCATCACACTCTCATTGTCCAGAGGTGTTCTGAAGCCATGCTGCCAACTGATGCTTTGGAAGGATCCTGATGTGTACAAAAAAAGTGATGTTAGAGAAAGCACAGGTGTGGTTTACAGGCTTCAGAGAAGACAGACCTGGGTTCAAACCTCAGCTCTGCTACTGGTGAGCCAAGTGCTATTGGAAAAGGAGCTTAACTCCTTTGAGCTTTGCTTTACTTGTTTGTAGTAATGGGATTCGGAAGTTGTGTTAAAGATTGGCACTAACCAGAAAGTAGAGCGTGGTAGACACCCACAAATGCTTACTATTATTATTGTCAACTTGAACACTTGGAGAGTCACCTTACAAAGAGGAGAAGAGGATTCATTTGCTAAAATTCAGCACAGAGTCATAAGCTCACTTTCAAAGAAATGACTAATGGAGTCTTAAAAGCATATTTAATGTGGGTGTGGCTGAAAAATCATCATTGCTACAAGAATTACAGTCACTCCAATATTTTTTTCTATACACATTATTGCTGATTCAACTTGAAACAGAACTGTGTGAAACACAGGAAACGATAACCATGTCAGAGGATGAGACAGCCAGAAAGAAGCAAACTACTAAATAAACAACATAATTATGTATTCTGATATGTCCTTTGAAGGAAATAAAGAGAGAGATGTGATACTTTGTAATTGGCCATGGCTTGCTTCAGACCCAGATCAGCATATGCATCTCTGGAGAGGTGAAGTTTAGTAAAAGCCTGAAGAATGGATTGTGACAGCCATGAAGAGCTGATGGAGATTCCAGGCATTGGGAGAGGCAAGTTCAAAGGCCCTGATGGGGAGAAGGCATGGAGTAGGCAGTCCCCTATGGAGGTAGGAAGACGGAGTCACTCTTCAGTATTCACTGTAGGAAGGTGCACCCTTGAGAGAGGCAATGAAGGAACAACACACTTGCACTTGGGCCCCTGCTCTGCCCCATGTCATCTACGAGAGGCCATTTGACCTTTAATGGCTTGTTCCTGATTTGTATGATTTGATGCTTACTCAAGGTGGTTCAAAAGTCTCGCCCTTTTGGAAGCCCTGTGCCTTTGGCTGTTCTATTCAGAGGCAGTACCCGCTGTCTGTCCGGAAGATTGATTGTCCAAATGCCCTGGAAATATTGGTGATGGCGTGATGGCTGCTAACGTCATTGGCCAGCCTCTGAGATGGCACCATCATAGAAAACTCTTCAAGAAGGAACACGTTGGAGAGCAATTTATGAATATACATTCCATTTGGTTTATTGCAGAGTCCACAGCAACCTTAAAGTATTGTAAATGGGCTCCGCTATCTAATCAGGGAATGCTAACAGTCTATTAATTGTCATTTCTGATTATTTGCATTTAATTAAGGGGTACTCTTGAGAAAATGAAGGACAGCCTAACCTCAAACTATGGCTTCACATCTTGGATAATTGAGTATAATTTCTGTCTTTGCAGCTTTCCTAAATGATTTATTTCTCCAGATGTTTCCTAAAAACTATGATCTTACCTCTTTCCTTTCAGTGGATGACCAGGGATTTCTCGTAAAAGCTTATATGGTTTAGTTTTCTCAACTAAATTAAAGCTTAATTAGCCAAAAATCCATATCTATAAATAGTTTATGAAATTTATACAAGCATAATTAATTTCAGTTAATTGCATAAATAGCTTTTCCATGCAGACAGTAATCTTTTCTCTGCTGACCTCTAAACATCAGCGTTCAGGTTATCTATGTTTCTAGGCATCCCTGGTAATGCTAAATCAACTTGCATAATTCTAAAAGTATTACTCTCTCCTTTGATTTATGACTTTTATCATGGAAGTCAGTGATTACCTCGGCAACTCATGTTTCCTATTTTGAAAATGCAATGAAAAAAGTGCACTAGAATAGCATTGCTTTTGTTTTGATGGAAGCCCAAAAGAAAAATTAGAAAAATGATTTTGATAACATTCTCCTAAGGCCACTGGTTCTCATAAAGTTACCTAGGCTTTTTTAGTCTATTTGAATGACAGTTCAAATTACATTGATCAGCGACATGTCAAAAAGAGTAGCTATTATGTTTTAAATCTCCTGATATTTCCAGGATTTCTCTTCCTGAGAAGAATGATGACTTTACCATACACTGAGGCTGATTCTCTTGCTGCAGAAGCTATTCCCTTTGCAGAAGTCTTTAGAAAGCCATTTTTAATCTTAAAGAATTATTCCCTAAAAACATAACCTTCTCACTTGACTGGAAATTAAACTTTCTTATTAGTTCCCTCATTATTTCCTTAAAAAGTCTTGCATATACATTGAGGATGGTGAAATTCTCCCTTTTCCTCTCTTCCTTCTTCATTTTCTGTAACGGAGTGGTTATTGATTTTGGAGCTCTTTCAGAAGACCCAGAAGCTTCTTACCCAGGAACACCCAGCAAAACTTGCCATCTGTCTCACTGGCCTGAATGGTGTCACATGCCCATCTCTGGACCAGTAACTGTGGCCAGAAGGCATGATTATTATCGTTCGCTTGGACATGAGTCACAAGTCCCATGCCTAGTACCCAAGGCCTGTGCAGAGAGGTATGAAAGCAGAATAAAAATGAGGGTCATCCCAAGTGAAGTGATGGGGATGGTTGGAAGGTAATCACAGGTGCATCTCACAGAGCTGAATTTACTGCATTTTTCTGCGATGATAACAGCAGAAGCCCGGGGAGCCTCTTGACTTTAGAGTGACTTTTGCTTCAAGATGGTCAGTGTATGTGAATTTCGAATCTGAAAAGTGCTATTCCTTGCTGTATTTCTCCAAGGTTCATTAACAACCAGTATTATAGAACCAATTCAAAAGGAACATGTGTTCAGTGACTATCTTATTATTAGCTTCAGGGCTACATTTTTTTAAAAATGCATAATGAAATCCATGGAATATTTCAAAAGAATGTGGCACTTTGCAAAATTGGCTTTGGGGGCTGTGCCTGGCTTAGAGTTGGAAGGAAAAATGTCTGGCAGTTGCATGAATTGGAAAACCTTTGGTCTGTCTCTAGGCTGCAGTTAGCCATAAGCAGTTGAAAAAAAGAGAAATCCAGAATGTGCATGACTTTCAGAGGATCTGTAGAGGTTCAATACCTTTTTAGTCTTGTACACAGACTCTAGGAAGGTCGTTTTCCCCTGTGGGTATGAAGACACCCTCCCTACCTTTGTCGGGGTTTTGCTCACTTCAGAGGATAAGAAATGGGAAGTGGCTATTGTTAGTGACAAGATAGTGCTTCAAGAATAGCAAGGGTCACTATTCCTTCTCCCTAAAGATTGGTAAAGCACAAGTACACACGTACTTGGTAGCTTTTCCTAAATACCTATCATTACCACTTTCTTTCCAGAACCATGTGGAGTCTCATCATCATTAAAGTCAGGACACTTGAGTTATGGTCTGGGCTTCGTTACAAGCTTTGGGACCTTGGGTACACTACTCGTCCCCTCTGGGCATCCTGGTCCATGCTGATAAAATGGAGACTCTCAAAGGTACACAGGACCAAGTTATATCTCAGGTAGCTTTTATCTTTGGAGTTGTAAACATCTGGAAGGGGGAAATGTAGAAGAGGGACTTGTGGTTTAAAAAGTGCATCTTCGGGGCTTCTCTGGTGGCGCAGCGATTGAGAGTCCGCCTGCCAATGCAGGGGACACGGGTTCGTGCCCCGGTCTGGGAGGATCCCACATGCCGTGGAGCGGCTGGGCCCGTGAGCCATGGCCACTGGGCCTGCGGATCCGGAGCTTCTGCTCCGCAACGCGAGAGGCCGCAACAGTGAGAGGCCCGCGTACCGCAAAAAACAAAAAACAAAAAAAAAAACACTGCGTCTTCCTTAGCTTCTCTGAACTATCTACTTAAAATGTCTAAGATAAAAAAAATTAGGAATTATTCCATCAACAAACTAGGGGTGACAGTCAATCTCTCTGACCAAACTCTTGGAGGAGTTTTCATGAACCTTTAAAGTTTATGGAACTGCATTAAAGGACACAGTTAAAGATACTGTATGTTAAGTCATCAGAAATAGAGAATTCCTCCCCTTATTAGAAGTTTCTTAGGAGATGCTTTAATTTTGGACCTGTATTTGTGCCCTGGATGCAAAATCCACTATCAGTAGCACCTGGAAAGATGAACATTTCCTCTTCTTTTCTTTGTGGTTGCTGATTTTGAGTCAGTCTGCTCTCAGTTCTCTAACCCCACAGGGAATACACACACACACACAATTACACATGCATGTGTACATGAGACACAAATGCATACATATGTGCACGAATACATGTATATAGACATATATACATATACACGTTTATACATACACATACATGTGTACACACACATACATACACACATATGTATGCATACAGCTATATATATACACACAGACATATATACATAGACCTACACACAAACTAGTAAGAGGCTACAATCCCCCAAAACAACCTCCAGAAATAGGAAAGAGCCAAGGCCTCCTGTGTTTTGGGAGATGCAGTTCCCATGTAGAACGAGGATTCGTGAGTAACCAGGCAAACTGGAAAAAGTTGTCCTTTATGAATTTCCTCTGTTCGGAGTGTGAGAGATGAGAACCTTCCCGTCACCTGAAGGAAAGTTGAAGCTATGGATGTGAGAAGGGCGTTCAGTCAGTGTCCATGGGGACAGAGTGTATACCCGGGAGCAGCATCGCACCCAGTTAGGTCTTTCCCCTTGGTGTGAAATCAGGCGATATGGAGCCTCTGGAAGAAACTACATGATAAAGAATAGGAACACCATCCTGAAGATGTGAGAAAAAGCACCCTGCTGCAAATGATGTACTTTACAAACCAGAAGGATTTAGAAAACTGAGGGGCAGGTGGTGGTAAACGGCGGAAAGGTCATTGTGATTTCTCTGTGGCAGAAGAATGGAAATGTGTAAGGACAGGTCAGGCAGAGACAAAAAGGTCGTAGAATCAGGGAAAATGACATAGAAAACACTGTAAGGGCAGTAAAAGGGCAATAGTGAAATTAAAACCCACCGCAGAGTCAGCAAAGAATTCATACTGAGAAAAAGTAAACCAGCTAAGTGAAGAATAAAAATGAAGTGTTTTCCCAGAATGAATAAGGAAGGAAAGTGACAAAGTCAAATAAAATAAAGATTATTACGTAGTGAATAGAGAATAGGTTACAGAAGATTTTTCCAAGAACCGGAGAAATTCCCGAGGAGCAGACGAGAACTGAGACTAACATATCGAAGACATAACTGAGGAATGTTTTTCTTAGCTGGACATATTTAAAGGTTTCACTGAGAGCCAGATTAAATAAAAGACAGCCCCACCCAAATACGTCCAGGCAAAATAGATATTTCCAGTGTAAAAACAGAAAAATCTTAACAGAAGAACAAAAATCGTGCTGATCAAAGGCTTCTCTTTTAGGGTAAAGCAGAAAACAATGGAATATCTAGACATTTCGGAAGGTAAACATGAATCCCAAGAATGTATAGTCAGATGAGTTGTTTACCTTATAAGAAGAAAACTGAGATGCTTTCTGACTAGTTCTTTCTGAAGTTCAAACTTCACAAAACATACTTTGTACCTTCTCTGTTTGATCCAGCCAACTTAAAACTAAATACAAATGAAGAACCCCTAAATGAGAGAGTTCTGATATAAAATAACTGATGGGTAAGTGTTAAAACCATTTACAGGTGAAATATTTCTAAATGTTTTCTGAAAATTGTAAGATACAATTATAAGCAGGTAAAAAAAGATGTAATATTTAAATAATCTAAAAACTTGTATCCAAGATGTCAGAGTACATCTACAAAGACCCGAAAGCAGTAGATAGGGGGTGTAGGGAGGGGACAGGAAGATGTAAATTTGGGCAAAATTCTGTGTATTACATAGGCACAATTTTAAAAACTACCATTTCTGTCTTCACTTTGACAGTAAGCAAAACGTGAACTTAAGAATGTTACAAGACATCTTCAGTGTGTATTTCTTCTAAACCTGGGGCAGGCGGGGAAGAAATTGTAATTCAAAAGCCACGGATAGAAAGCACTAAACTGACAAACAAGCATGAAGGTTATTCAGATTAATTTAAAAGACTCCTCAGTCTAATTAAATTGCTAACTGTAACATGGAAACAATCATGTAGCTTCATGGCATATCTGAATACGCAGAACACCATTTAGTCATAGACCTTTGATGAGAGAGGGTCATTTAGACATTCTGCATGGCTTCCTCATACAGTATGGATGCCCCCCCCCCAGCCCCGGATTTGCTGTGCAGCAGCCCTGGTGACTGGTCGTAACCATAACCGGGTAAGATAGTTAGAGGCAGGCTCGGCCGTGGTGGAGCCACTGCGGCAATAGTGTCTGGTGTGTTCCACTCTACTGTGGTTGCTGTTATAAACTAAATAGTTTCTGGTGGTGCCACTTGGGCTTGGTGACGCAGCCTGAGCATTGTGCCAGGGATAAATAGCGTGGCTTATCTGAGCGAAGTTTGACCTTCAGAAATGCTGTGGAATGTGTACCCTTATGTGGAAACAATTGTTCTTAGTTCTTTGGCACTTTAAATACTCTTTTTTTTTTTAATAAGGAGCTTCTCAGGAAGCACTAAGACTCATTCCAGCTTTTACTGACCCAAAACTGGGATTTCTCTTCAGTGGCTTCCACATGAATAATCTGTACTATATGCTTTAGTACATAATTATATTTATTATTTTTTATTTTCCCATATGAATTGTCTCTTCCAGGGAAAACCTCTCTCCTAAAAAGCAAGAGGACAGGCTTCTATTTTGCCCACAGAAATTTTCTCATTCTTTCGGGGCCTCGGGAGCATCATTTCTGAAATGGCAGAAACACTTCATCTGCCTAAGGCAGCGGGGTGGACCAGCGTATCCCCTGGGACTCCTTCTAGCGCCCAGGTCTTAAGTGTGTGTGGGTGGCTGTGGGGAGGAGAGAGGGTTTAGGTTTAACAAAAGAGGTAACAGAATATTACCTGCTTCATGACAAAGGCTATAAATGGATGATTTCTTTACCCGGCCACCCTGCCCCAAGGCCTTAGAACTGAGTTGTGAGCATAGTTGATGCTCTATAGAGACTTGGGTTTGTGATATTTTATTTCCTTATGCCACCTAAGGACACAGGAGTAAATCGAAGAGGAAATTGGGGGCTTTGGATTAGGAGTCAAGAGATCCCACTGGCAGATCTGTATCTAATGTGGCCTAAGACAGTCCACTTAGATTCCTCTGGGTTAAATTTCTGTTTGTGAAATGAAAAGTTTGGGTTAGATCAGGAATTATGTGCTGGTAGTTGACCAAACTGGCTAGCCAGGTGTGTTATTGGGCCTTCAGGGTGTTGTCATTTGTTGTTGTTTTTGTTGCTTGTTGTTAATATGGGAAGCCTTCAGAGCAGGTGCATGTGCCTTGTGTTCCCCCACAGTCCTTTCCACCCCCGTCCATGCCACTCATCTCTGTTTGCACTGTTAGCCCTTATAGACATCTGATAGTCATCTAAAAAAACAGGTTCTGTTTCTAACATTAGCTTTTCTGCTCTGCAAACTCCGGTCAGTGTGCAAAGGTATTTTTAATAGACTTTGGAGGTTAAAAACTATTTGACTAATTAGAATGGATTGATATGGAAAAAAATGTCAACCTAGGATGACATAGCAGAGAAATTCCAAATAGGTTTTAAAATGGAAATAGAAAAGCCAAATCCGTCTACTTGTTTTCAGGTGCCTTCTCTTCATAGTCATTAGTTTGGCCCGAATGACACCAAAATGGTCCTAATGGCCCCCGTCACAGGAGCTATATTACAGGTTTGTGTAACTTGGTTAAATTCTTTTCTGATTTAAATTGTTAATGATTCAGCATTTCACGGTCTGAGTCAGGTGCTCTCAGAGGGCGCCTTCCTTAAAGGTCAGTCATTCTCCAGAAACCTGCCTCCAAGATTAAGATTGTAGATTCTGCTCAGTGACCTTGGGAGAATAATGATTTATTAGAAACAGGACTCAGGAAGCACTGCTCTATGGCAGGAGACCCCTGGTTGGCAATGCCAGGAAAAGCAAAGAGGCTGGTGAGAAACAGGATTGCTGGGAGGGGTGGGCACTATGGGATTGAGGATAACTCTCTAACAGAGGGTTGCTAATGAAGAACGTGGAGCATTCCTTGTGTGCCAAACACAGTTAAGAGCTACCTTGAAAGAAGCCTAGGAAGTAAACGCTATTATCACAAAATAAAGGATAAGGAAACTGAGGCTTGGAGAGGTGAAGTAACCTGCCTGTGTAAGAGTGCTTTCAGAGTTTGCATAATATTTCATGAAGAACATATAACTATTCTCTGCACACCAGTGCCTGATGAATGATTTATGCATTTTATTCATTTATTATGATGTTATAAAACTGAAAATAAGTTTCCAGTAAATGTTGACATGAGAACCCTTTTGTCACCTGCATGGGATTGTCAGTATGAAATCCACAAGGCTGAAACATACACATTCCAAGAGGGAGTGCAGGTGGATGCATGATGCCTTTTTGTTTTTGGACTTCTTAAAGAGAGATCATTTTATGACATTAATAGAAACCAAAACAAAAACAAAAAAAGGAGGGGGTAGATTTTGTGAACCAACTGAACAAGAGTGATGAGAAAGTGGAATATTAATGTAGTCAGCAAACCGGTATGTATTTAAAAATAATTGGATTCTACTTCCTAATATTCAGTGGAAGGCCAATAGAGGATTTATTGTATTTTTTTCCCTACTTGCAAACCTCAAGTGGATGATTCATGTACTGGAGGGAAAAAAACAATGATTTTTTTTTAATGACATGAAGTTACCAGTTTAGATTTCTATTTTTACCCTACCCTAGTCCCTGAGCATGTTTTTCCCTTATTTAGGAAACCTACAACTGCAAATATGTTCAATTCATTTTCTTGCCTTTCTGCTAAATATAGAGAACAATGCCTATATTGCCATGCCTGGAGATTATTTCAAGCAGGACTGAGATCAATTCAAACAGATGGTCCTCTGCTGTTTGCATCATACAAAAACAGATTTTTTTTTTTTTTTTTTTTACTTACACTGGAAGATGTTTGTTTTGGGGAATATTTTTACAATGTAGATTGATTATTATATACTAAGACAAATATTTTTAGGGTTGATATAGGGAAACACTGTTAATTCCTTTCATGTTGCTTGTAAGGGGTGGAAAAGGAGAAGGGCTGTAAATCTAGGACATGTTTGGCTTGAGTTAAGGTTTCCCCTTGGAGCCCATTTTTATCCAGGATGAGAGCTACAGGCAGGAGAGAAGAGAGAGACGGAATCGTCAGGTGTATCACATCCCTGCTGTTGAAATTGTTCCTGTAGGGAAGCGGGGAGGTGAGCCTGGAATCAGGACTCCAGTCTCCTTTTTTGGTCCCTAACGAAGTGCCTCCAGAACCCAAGGTTTGTAGCGCTGACTCTGAGTCAGCATTTTGTCTCTCCTAGCACTAGAAAATTTATCTCCTTTTAAATGGTCCCCCTGTCTTTCTTGCCTTCCTCCTGCATTTTGACTTCAACCACGGTCACTCAGGCCCCCTTTAATCTCATCTAATTCCTATTGGCCTCTGCAGGCTTGGCCTTGCCCAACTAATCCTTTTTAAGTGCCGCTTTACTGTGTCACTCCTCTCCTCAAATGGTCATCAGTTCCTGATTGCCAACTGTATGAACATGAAATTCCTCTGCCTAACTTGGAAGGCTTCCTAATCAACCTGCCCCTCCTGTTGTCCAACTTTTCACATTCTCCAAGGAATGTTCCTCCATCCCCTTCGGATGATGTATTGTGCCCCTGTGATCTCCATGCCTTTGGGCCCTATGCTTAGTCTATCATTGAACTTTTTTTTTTTTTTTAATGTGGGAACATTTTATTGATTGATGTGTATTGGAATCCTAGACAAGCATATTACAGTAGCATTATTTAAATAGTTATTTACTTTGTAATGTTTAAAATATTTGCTAGAAATTTAAGAATTAATATTTCTTTTAAAGAATACCTAGAATCATGCTTACTTATACTTCTATGTATTCTTTTAAAAATATTTTATTGGAGTGTAGTTGATTTAAAATGCTGTTAGTTTCTGCTGTACAGCAAAGTGAATCAGTTATACATATACATATATCCACTCTTTTTTAGATTCTTTTCCCATATAGGTCATTACAGAGTGTTGAGAAGAGTTACCTGTGCTATACAGTAGGTCCTTATTAGTTATCTATTTTATATATAGTAGTGTGTATATGTCAATCCCAATCTCCCAATTTATCCCTCCCCCCACTTTTCCCCCTGGTAACCATAAATTTGTTCTCTACATTTGTGACTCTGTATCTCTTTTGTAAATAAGCTCATTTGTACCATTTTTTTAGATTCCACATATAAGCAATATCATATGATATGTGTTCTGTCTGACTTACTTCCCTCAGTATGACAATATCTAGGTCCATCCATATTGCTCTAAATGGCATTATCTTGTTCTTTATTATGGCTGAGTAATATTCCATTGTATATATGTAGCACATCTTCTTTGTCCATTCCTCTGTTGATGGACATTTAAGTTGCTTCCCTGTCCTGGCTATTGTAAATAGTGCTGCTATGAACGTTGGGGTGCATGTATCTTTAGAGTGATGGTTTTCTCTGCATATATGCCCAGGAGTGGGATTACAGGATCATATAGTAGCTCTATTTTTAGTTTTTTAAGGAACCTCCATACTGTTCTCGATAGCAGTTATACCAGTTTATATTCCCACCAACAGTGTAGGAGGGTCCCCTTTTCTCCACACCCTCTCCAGTACTTATCGTTTGCAGATTTTTTGATGATGGCCATTCTGACTGGTGTGAGATGATATCTCATTGTAGTTTTGATTTGCATTTCTCTAATAATTAGTGATATTGACCATATTTTCATGTGCTTTTTGGCCATCTGTATGTCTTCTTTGGAGAAATGTCTATCTAGATCTTCCACCCATTTTTTCATTTTTTTGAGGGGTGGTGGGATATTGAGCTGCATGAGCTGTTCGTGTATTTTGGAGATTAATACCATGTCAGTTGCTTTGTTTGTAAATATTTTCTCCCATTCTGTGGGTTGTCTTTTCATGTTGTGTATGGTTTCCAAACATTAAAAGCATCATACACCATGATCAAGTGGGATTTATCCCAGGGATGCAAGGATTCTTCAATATACACAAATCAATCAATGTGATACACCATATTAACAAACTGAAGAAAAAAGCCATATGATCATCTCTTTTCTGCATAGATGCAGAAAAAGCTTTTGACAGAATTCAACACCCATTTATGACAAAAACCCTCCAGAAAGTAGGCACAGAGGGAACTTACTTAGGTTCCAACATAATAAAGTCCATATATGACAAACCTGCAGCAAACATCATTCTCAATGGTGAAAAACTGAAAGCATTTCCTCTAAGATCAGGAACAAGACAAGGATGTCTACTCTCACCACTTTCATTCAACATAGTTTTGGAAGTCCTAGCCATGGAAGTCAGAGAAGAAAAGGAATCCAAATCAAAAAAGAAGAAGTAAAGCTGTCACTGTTTGCAGATGACATGATACTATACATAGAAAATCCTAAAGATGCTACCAGAAAATTACTAGAGCTCATCAATGAATTTGGGAAAGTTGCAGGATACAAAATTAATATACAGAAATCTCTTGCATTCCTATACACTAACAATGAAAGATCAGAAAGAGAAATTAAGGAAACAATCCCATTTACCATCGCATCAAAAAAAGAAAAAATACCTAGGAATAAACCTACCTAAGGAGGCAAAAGACCTGTACTCAGAAAACTATAAGATACTGATGAAAGAAATCAAAGATGACACAGATGGAGAGCTACACCATGTTCTTAGAATGGAAGAATCCATATTGTCAAAATGACTATACTACTCAAGACAATCTACAGATTCACTGCAGTTCCTATCAAATTACCAACGTCATTTTTCACAGAATTAGAACAAAAAAGTTCACAATTTTTATGGAAACACAAAAGACCCTGAATAGACAAAGCAATCTTGAGAAAGAAAAACGGAACTGGAGGAGTCAAGTTCCCTGACTTCAGGCTGTACTACAAAGCTACAGTCATCAAAACAGTATGGTTCTGGCACAAAAACAGAAATATAGATCAATGGTACAGGACAGAAAGTCCAGAGATAAACCCACACACATATGGTCACCTTATCTTTAATAAAGGAGGCAAGAATATACAATGGAGAAAAGACAGCCTCTTCAATAAGTGGTGCTAGGAAAACTGGACAGCTACATGCAAAAGAATGAAATTGGAACACTCCCTAACACCATACACAAGAATAAACTCAGAATGTTTTAAAGACCTAAATGTAAGGCTGGATACTCTAAAACTCTAAGAGGACAACATAGGCAGAACACTCTCTGACATAAATTGCAGCAAGATCTTTTTGATCCACCTTCTAGAGTAATGAATATAAAAGCAAAAATAAACAAAGGGGACCTAGTTACATTTAAAAGCTTTTACACAGCAAAGGAAACCGTATCATTGACTTTTGTAGAACAAAAGATAAAAGACATGTTGATTATACAACCTATCTTTCATATGTTGAATTTTGACTTTCGTATAGCCACCGACTAAGATTTCAAGTTATTTTATGGTGACTGCCAGTTTCATGTCCCCATCAGTTTTGCACCATCATTGTAAAAATACACTGTCTTTAATTCTCTCAATACTTAGAAAATAAAACAGCTAGTGTGAATGACGGGCAGCCAAGATCTCAAGACCTTTGAGACACAGTTGGGCACTGTAGGTGTGTTGACAGTGGTGAACTTGTATTCTTTACCGGGGCCTTTTTAAAAAAATAATTAATTTATTTATTGCCTGCATTGGGTCTTCATTGCTGCACATGGGCTTTCTCTAGTTGCGGCGAGTGGGGGCTACTCTTCATTGTGGTGCATGGCTTCTCATTGTGGCGGCTTCTCTTGTTGTGGAGCATGGGCTCTAGGCACTCAGGCTTCAGTAGTTGTGGAGAGCTGGCTTCAGTAGCTGTGGCTTGTGGGCTCTAGAGTGCAGGCTCAGTAGATGTGCGTACAGGCTTAGCTGCTCTGCGGCATGTGGGATCTTCCTGGACCAGGGCTCAAACCCATCACTGCCTTGGCAGGTGGATTCTTAACCACTGTGCCACCAGGGAAGTCCCTACTGGGCCGTTTTTGAACTTAGTTAGCTGGTTGTGTGAAGTTATAATGGAAAAGAGAAAAATTAAAGAACATGGTGAAATGTAGGGAATGTATCATTGAAGAATGTTCAGAAGATATGGCATAGTGGGATTTATGTTTTGTAGTATCTTTATGGTGTGTTTATCCATTATTTGAGTTGCTTGATTTACTTTGACATCTTTACTTTTAACAGATATGTGATGTAATGAGGAAAGAAGGTCTATAGTCATCAAAAATGGGGAATATTGTTAATATTGTTCTCACCTGTCATCTCACCACTCCCTTCAGTTCATGAAGAAGCTATTAGTCAGGGCTCATTTGATTTACCTTCTCCAAGAAGCTGTCTTCAGTTGCTTTTAGATTTTGCCACCTTCTCAGTTTTGGCTCCTCGGGACTGATAGTAGTATAGATCAGCACAGTTAATATTTTCTTATGGACTACTTTGTATATATTTCTTGTCAGTGATGTATACACATCAACCAATAATTTAATTCCTTGGACATGGGGATAACAATTGACCCGAAAGATGCCTGCTTTGGGGAAACGCAGGGCTATTTTAGCTTGTTACCTCAGAACTGTGGGTCTTAACTTTGTCTCCTATGAACTAAATATTTTGAAACTTTAAAACAGCATTCAGCATGTTGTCAGGGTACTGAACACCTGCAGTTTACTACTCGTTGGGTATTGAAGTTTATTTTGTTCATTTTTGGCGCATCTCTTTCAAGCTTCAAGATCTTTGAATGGGGTTTTGTGTGTCCTTATTCTGTTCCCTTTAGGGAAGTCTAGAAAGATTTCAGTCATGTATCATTCTTTACCCTCGTGTTTTCAGCCTGAGATACCCTAATGAAGATGACACTTCATAAAATGTAGAGAATGCAGTGATTTGCATCTTCTTGTACCAGCCCAGAGGGATGGAATAGCGATTCTTAATCATTAGAGATATTTGGTGTTTAAATGCACAGTTAGCAGTCAATCGTAATTTAGTTGTCCAGACATGAAAGTAGAATTCATTTATGTTGGTGTTAGTGTTCATGTCTTTCAGATGATTTACAGAAGATAATTTCCTCTCACAGATATCTGTAAGGGAGGACACTTGCCAATTCAATTATATTTCCAATTTCCCATTTCTTTTTCTTTAACCTCCAATAATTCTGCGGGAGTTTTAAAGAAAAACATGATCTCATATTATTTTTATATCTATCGTTAGTCAGTGCTAATTTTAGTTTTAATGTTTCCTCTTTAGCGTCTCTTCTTCTATTGATCTGGTAGGAGTTACCTTTAATCACTTAAAAGTAAGTAATGCATTAAGACCTCCCAAGGCTAGTCTATATTTGGAAAAATCACTCCATTTAAGAATTAATTCAACAAGAGCCTATTACACTTTTCACTTTGGAAATTCACCAGGAATTTTTTTCCATCTCTGTGAAAGCATTTACTGTCCAGAAGAAATTAGGCCTAATTTTAGAGAATGCCACAGTGAGCAAAAGTCCTTTAAATTTCCAGAAATCGCCAGGACTCTGACTGTAATGTTTAAGATTCACATAATTTCAGTACTGAAAGAAAATGAGTGGACAGCAGTTGTAATCAGAAGACTCCCTCTTCACTTCAGATATCTTAAAGCCATGTAAACAGTAAAATGAAGCACAGGAAGTGGGGGTGGGCTGTCGTTAACTGAGGCCAAGAGGTGTCATCCTTTTGTGGATGTTTTTGTTTGGGTTTGTGTTATGTCTGTCTGTAGCTGTCAAGAACGCATCCCCCAGTGGTCAACGTGGAGAGGTGGGCCTGGAAAAGACTACTCAGACTGTGTTGTATCGGTGAGAAAGTAGAAAGCAAGAGCTTAGATACCTCTTTCAGGATGCTTTGCTGAGAAGGAGACTAGAGAAATTGAGTAGAAGCTGGAGGAGATGTGGTACCACCTGACCTTTTATTTTTGTTTGTGACAGGCAGAAACTGATGCAAATGGTACCATGTGGAGAATAGTGATGTGAGAGGAAGAGTGAACAAAGGCCTCAGGAGGCAAGAAAGTGTTCATAATGCAAAAGGGCCCATCAGCGACCTCAGGGTTCAGGTTGTTCATTTCACTCCCTAGCCTGAAATCTCTTTTTGACTCTCAGTGGCTTCCTTACCCAGAAACAGTATCACAGAAGATGTCTTTGGAACAAGCCCACCCATGCCTGGCTTGGTAACAATAATTGGCACTTGGAGATCTTTAGATCTGTGGAAAAAGTGATAAATGACCAAAGCAAAAGTAATCTGTGGGTTAATTACCGCCAGTCACCTTGACTAGGTGGCAAAATATGAATGCTTTTCTTTTTTCTTTTTCTTTTTTAAAACATCTTTATTGAAGTGTATGTAATTGCTTTACAATGTTGTGTTAGTTTCTGCTGTATAACAAAGTGAATCAGCTATACGTATACATATATCCCCATATCCCCTCCCTCTGGTGTCTCCCTCCCACCCCTCTAGGTGGACACAAAGCACCGAGCTATCTCCCTGTGCTATGCGGCTGCTTCCCACTAGCTATCTATGTTACATTAGGTAGTGTATATATAAGTCCATGCCACTCTCTCACTTCATCCCAGTTTACCCTTCCCCCTCCCCATGTCCTCAAGTCCATTCTCTACGTCTGCGTCTTTATGCCTGTCCTGTCCCTAGGTTCATCAGAACCTTTTTCTTTTTTAGATTCCATATATATGTGTTAGCATATGGTATTTGTTTTTCTCTTTCTGACTGACTTCACTCTGTATGACACACTCTAGATCCATCCACCTCACTACAAATAACTCAATTTCGTTCCTTTTTATGGCTGAGTAATATTCCATTGTATATTTGTGCCACATCTTCTTTATCCATTCATCTGTTGATGGACAGTTAGGTTGCTTCCATGTCCTGGCTATTGTAAATAGTGCTGCAACATTGGGGTGCATTGGGGTGTCTTTTTGAATTACGGTTTTCTCAGGGTATATGCCCAGTAGTGGCATTGCAGGATCATATGGTAACTCTATTTCTAGTTTTTTAAGGAACCTCCATACTGTTCTCCATAGGGGCTGTATCAATTTACATTCCCACCAACAGTGCAAGAGGGTTCCCTTTTCTCCACACCCTCTCCAATGAGTGCTTTTCTTCATCAGCAGCTATTGAGTTTTCATTCTCCTCCTAAAGCAACAGAAACCTAGCAAATTGTTTGTGACCTTTGTTTTTCAGTGGTTGGCCTATTCGTGGATAGAAAAAGAGAGAGAGACTCTTTCTGATTTTTGCTAAAAACAAAGCAAAATTAGATATTTTTTAAAGTCTGGGTTGTTTCTTAAAGTAGAAGCCTCCTGTATGAATAAATAACACGAAGCAAGCAACACTCTTTTTGCCCACCAAACAGTGACTACATCCGGTATAAGAGCCATTTGAAGTCAAAACTCACAGATTTTCCTGCTGGTGGCATTCATGTCTGAGAAGGCCAATTTTAAATAACCATGCATGGCGTGTTTGAAATGAAACACAGCCACAATGAATACTGAACCCACATACTATAGGACATCCCTCTTCACACTCTTTTCTGGAAATCTTTATGTGTACGTGTTCATGTATGTGTAAAATACCAAATTTAGAGCACAGTGGCAGGCAAAGTTTCTTATCACTTCCCCCCCCTTCCCTCCCATTCTTTTCCTCTCTCTTTCTTCCTTTCCCTCCCCCTTTGCTTCTCTCGACCCCCTATGTGCTTTTCAGAAAAAAACAGTTTGAGAGTGAAGCGAAGATACCCATGTCCCTCTCCTTTTAAATATTTCCGTGTCTATTTATTAAGAAAAAAGATATTTTCTTACATAAGAGAGTAAAATAATCAAACTGCTCCAATTCTATTAAAATTGCTCCCATTCTATTGTCTAACCCACAGTCCATATTCAGACTTTATCCACTGTCCCAGTAATATCCTTTCCATGTTTAAGCAGTTTCTAAAGTATTAGTAATGTTATCTGTGGTCCCCTAGTCCCCATTATAGTCACTCAGAAACTTTGAGAGAACACAGGATGGTCACTCTTCTGTAATATCCATCTTGAGACTAAAGGCATGCTGTGTTAGCATTCTCCCAAGTGTGCTTCATAAAAGGCTTGCTCCAGGAAATACTATAGGAAATAAAGATTTTGAGTTCAAAGTTGGGGAAAAGCTCATACAGTACTCACCCCCGCTCATTCCGTTTGCTCCTTGGAGATTTATGCAGTGCTTTGACTTATAAAAGGCTCTGAGCGCTTACATACTTATACCGTAATGAAACCTCATTATTTGTTTAACCCAGAATTTGTCTAATTTAGCGATCATCTGACCAGTGTCTTCAACTACCTACATCATTTAATATGGGAAATCCTGTTCTACATTTTCACAATATTTATTTTACTTTAAAAATGTATTCCTCTTTTATTGTTTAATTGTGGGCTAGTCAACTTTCTCTTGGAACCCTGAAAATGACTGTAATATTTTATAACAAAAAGTGTAAGATCTAGATTTAAAATATTCCTGATTTATCCTGTATATACAATCATAGATATAAGATCCATGACTTCACAGCAGTGCCTTGCTGTGAGAGACAAAATCTAGAATATTAAACAGATAAACCCCATGTTAGTGAATAACAAAATTGTTTGTTTCTCACTCACCGGGAATACAGTGCAGAGTGGGGTGAGTGCTCTGGTCCTTACAGTTACTTAAGGACCCAGGCTGAAGGAAATGTCGCCATTTTTATTGCAACGGCTTCCCAAATCACCTTGGGTGTTGCCTCCACCCAGCAAAAGGGGAGCGAGTGAGCACAAAGAATCGTGAGGGAAATTTGCCTGAGACTGGCCTGTATTATTTACACATGTGTTCCACTGATGAGAATCCAGCCACCGGACCGTGACTGTGGAAGAAAGCTGGCTGTGCTATTCCTGGCTGGGTAGCTGCTTCCAAATAGCAGCTCCAAAATAGGAAAGGTGAACCTAAGTTTTTGGTGGAAAAACTAGCTGTCTCTACAAACCTGCATTTATGCGTATATAATTTGTGATTGTTGCATATCTCTTGGTGCTGGAACCCTTTATCCTTTGTTCTTACAGCTGTCCACCTAGGTCTGGTCTCAGTGTTCCTATAAACGTCCAACAAGACAAATGTTACTCTCTATTATGCAGTTTTTTATCTCTATGTGAATGGAAAAGTGTTGTATCTTGAAAGGTCAGAGCCTTGAGAATGGGCTATCCTGTATATTTCAGGCTATAGGCAACATTCTTTTACAGAGGTGGAGAGCCAGCAGGACTAAGCACAGGCAACAGAGCACAAAGCTTACTGGTAAAGGAATAGATTCAATATGGAGTCAGGTTTGTTCTTTGTTACAGGAACCGTGTGGCCTTTGACTCTCTAGGTTTTACTTTGGTCACATATTGGCCAGGTATGAGATGAGAACCGAAACTGATAATCATTGGAAAATAATGACAAAAAGAAAAAAAGATAAAGCTCACTTTCCCAACTGTTTCTCATAAGGTATACACATCTTTAAACTACTGCAATAGAAGATAAAACATTACAGAAGAAAATAATTATATGTAAAATCCCAAACCACTACTTTTTTTTTTTTTTTTTGTGGTACGCGGGCCTCTCACTGTTGTGGCCTCTCCCGTTGCGGAGCACAGGCTCCGGACGCGCAGGCTCAGCGGCCATGGCTCACGGGCCCAGCCGCTCAGCGGCATGTGGGATCCTCCCGGACCGGGGCACGAACCCGTGTCCCCTGCATCGGCAGGTGGACTCTCAACCACTGCGCCACCAGGAAAGCCCCAAAACACTACTTTAAAAAATAAATCAGTGTTATGGGGATAATGAAGTTAATAGCTACTATTTAATTAAACTTCAAGTTAATTAGTTTAATTAATTCTTCTGATGAGCATCTGAATATTGCCAACGTTATTCTGAATCTTCGGAGTATGGTTTTAAAATTTGGAGGGAGTAATCTAGTGATGCTCAACATTGGTTGTTTACACTGCAAAATAAATTTGATATTTAATGGGTGCTGAAATCCCATTTACATTGTAAAACTTACCCTGATTCTTGGAGAAGGCTCCTCTGTGCACCCACCACCACAAACCAAAGACCAGCCTTCTACAACACATTGTATTTTCTCATTACAGCACATATCACAATCATAAAGTAATGATTTGCTATGATTTATGTAATAATATCTGCCTCTCTCCTCTAACTGGTGGTAAGCTCCATGAAGGCAAGGACTCTTTCTGTCTTGATCGCTATTGAAGTCCCAGAGCCGAGTGCATGGCAGACATTCAGGAATGGTGGGATCCACGAATGTCTGTTCTCACTGAAAATAAAGCCTGAATGCACTTTGGGATGGAAATAGTGTGTATCGATGTGTTCCTGTGTTCAAGCCCAGTGAAGTGTAGGTTTAAGCACCTCTTTGGCAATAATGTCTATTAGGTACCCTCATTCTCTGTTATAAAAATTAATTTTTAATTACTGTATGATCCTACAATTTCACTTCTAGGCATGTACCCCAAAGGAGTGAAAGCAGGGACTCAAACTGATATTTGTACACCAGTGTTCATAGTAGCACTATTTACAATAGCCAAAAGGTGGAAGCAACCCAAGTGACCACTGACAGATAAATGGATAAAACAATGTTCTATATATGGGCTTCCCTGGTGGCACAGTGGTTGAGAGTCCACCTGCCAATGCAGGGGACACGGGTTCGTGCCCCGGTCTGGGAAGATCCCACATGCCACGGAGCGCCTGGGCCCGTGAGCCATGGCCGCTGAGCCTGCGTGTCTGGAGCCTGTGCTCCGCAACGGGAGAGGCCACAACAGTGAGAGGCCCGCGTACCGCAAAAAAAAAAAAATGTTCTATATACGTACAGTAGTATATTATTCAGCCTTAAGAAGGAAGGGGATTCTGACATACTGCAACATGGATGAACCTTGATAATATTATGCCAAGTGAAATAATCCTGTCACACAAGGACAGATCTATCTGGTTCTGCTTACATGGGGTACCTAGCATGGTCAAATTCATAACTGAAGGAAAGTAGAATGGTGGTTGCCAGCAGTTAGGAAGGGGGCGGAAATATAGTTATTGTTTATTGGGTACAGAGTTTCAGTTTTACAAGGTGAAAAGATCTCTGGAAGTAGATAGTGGTGAGCTGCACAACAGTGTGAATGTACTTAATACTACTGAACATATACTACTTAAAAAGATTAAGATGGTACATTTTATGTTAAGTGTATTTTACCACAATTTAAATTAATGAATGTTCTTTCAGTTTTGTGTCCAGCATTATATAAATCCAGCTTCAAGTCTAGACCTCTCTAACATTTTTACTAGGACATCAATGAGCTCCTAGTGTGTAGAAATTGATATAAGCCTACTTGTTTTCCTTTTTTTCTTTTTTTTTAAGATTTAATTTAATTTAATTTTTTTTTTTTTTGTCTGCGTTGGGTCTTTGTTGCTGCGTGTGGGCATTCTCTAGTTGTGGCGAGCGGGGGCTACTCTTCATTGCCCTGCGTGGGCTTCTCATTGCGCTGGCCTCTCTTGTAGGCATGCGGGCTTCAGTAGTCGTGGCATGTAGCCTCAGTATTTGTGGCACACGGGCTTAGTTGCTCCACATAAGGCTACTTGTTTTCAAAAAAGACTTTGCCTATTATTTTCCCATCACTTCACATAAACAAAAGAATCAATCCCTTCTTACTTTTCAGTCTTTGTCACTTGCTAGCTGTGAGCTCTGTGGTAATCAGTTTATTTTCTCTTGGCATCGGTTCTTCCCATGTAAAAAGGGAATTTAATCTATTTGGTGTACCACCCTGAGGATAAAACAAGATGTGGTATGTGGGAAAATCTTATAAATTAAAGTTCTATACAAGTGAAAAATAATTTATACTTTATCATATATAAATATGATAAAATATAGATAACCCTAAAGAATAAAATAAAAATCACCTGTAATGCCACTATCCCAGATACTACCGATTTATAATTCATTCATTTTTTAATCCATTAAGTCCTCAAGTGCGTACTTTGTGCCAAGTGTTTTCATCTACTTCCGTTCCATATACTTATTTATTCGCCCACAAACCTGTACGTTAATTATTTTATTCAGTTATTCTTTTAACATTCAGTTATTAAGAGTACCTATCATGTGCCAGGCACTATTCTAGGTTCTGAAGATGCAAAACAAAAGACAAAAAAAAAAATGTGCCCTAAATAAAGCTTGCATTCTGATGTGATATCTGACATTAAGAAAGATAAAAAGAAACACATTGTATTTATTTTTTAAATTAATTTATTTTAATTTATTTTTGGCTGTGTTGGGTCGTCGTTGCTGCACACGAGCTTTCTCTAGTTGTGGCGAGTGGGGGCTACTCTTCGTTGCGGTACAAGGGCTTCTCATTGTGGTGAGAAGGGCTTCTTATTGCGGTGGCTTCTCTTGTTGCGGAGCATGGGCTCTAGGCACGGGGGCTTCAGTAGTTGTGGCACGTGGGCTCTAGAGTGCAGGCTCAGTAGTTTTAGCACACAGGCTTAGCTGCTCCGCGGCACGTGGGATCTTCCCAGACCAGGGCTCGAACCTGTGTCCCCTGCATTGGCAGGCGGACTCTTACCCATTGCGCCACCAGGGAAGCCCACACGTGGTATTTTAGATATGGATAATTGCTAAGGAGGAAAACCAGATGTGGGTTAGAAAAGGTCAGTGGTGGAATGGAGTTGAAATTTACGTAGTACAGGAGAAGCCTCATTTAGGTGACTTTGAGTAAAGACCTCCAAGAAGAGGGGGAGTTAGGTATGCTGATGTCTGGGCAAAGAGCATTGCATCAGAGGGACCAACATGTGCAAAGGCCCTGAGGTGGTATGTGAATAGCATGTTCAGGAAACAGAAAGGAGTGTCCTGTGTGGCTCAGGCAGTGTGGTGATAGAATATTAGGGACAAGATCAGAGAGTTAGCAGGAGCCAAATCATGGAGTATCTGTAAAGCAGAGCAAGGTCTGAGCTTTTATTCTGAGTGACAAAAGAGGAGTGGCCAGATTTCTTATTTATCAGCATGGCTATGGCTGCTGTGATGAGAATGCAGTGCAGAATGGCAGGGGAGAAATAGGGATGAGGTAGGAGGCTATTACAGTAATCCAGGTGTGAGACGATAATGATGTGGACCAGCCTGATGACAAAGTAGGGAGGAATTATTTTTAGAGTTGGCAGGATTTGATGCTGAATAGGATGCTGGTTTTGAAGGGGGGGGAAGGAAAAGAGCAATCCAGGATGACATCGGTCTCTTATTTAGTAGATTTCTTCAGAATTGAGGCCATTATCTTAGATGTAAAGAAAAAAGCAAATCCTGGGTGCAAATGTTGGAAGAGCTTATTTTAGGCTTAATGTATCTAGTATTGTTTTACATCATTTTCCTGTGTTTGAACAAAAGCAAAGAGTTACAAAGTTTGGTCTAACCCAGGTCTAGAGCCCATTCCAGGTGCCACATCTGTGGGCTTGCGTGTTCCCTACAGCTGTTGGTGGTTGGAGCTTGAACCCAACCCTTTAATTTTATTCTCAGAGGATATCACAACGGCAAATATCTGCTTTAGACCATCTTTCCAGGATCCTGTGGACTCATCTGAGTTCCCTCTGGGTATCAGAGGAATTGCTGCAATAGTAAAGCAGTTAGTATTCTATTGATACATTGACTTTACCCAAATCACATCTACATATTAAAAAATGCTATCCTACTTAACCAAATCTTAGAGAGCCCTAACTTGATCAGCACATTATTTATATTTTATATTTACTTTTCTTATTTAAAAAAATATAAACACAACCTTCTTTGTCTAGCTTACAGTTGATCAGGCTAAGGTTATAAAAGCTAGAGACGTGTGCTCTTCAGACACTCATTCATTCGTTTAAAGAAAATCTTAGGAAGTAACTTTCATGGAGCTTTGTGATTTCTAAGATGATAAGGTTTAGTTTTTTATTTGTGTTTTGTAGTGCTGACACCTGAGAAGCAAATAGTAGAATATATGGTGTAGAAGTTAAGATTGATGTGGGTTTAATGCCATTTTGACCACTTTCTAGCCACGTGGTATTAAATATATCTCTAAACGTCTCTGAACCTCAGTTTCTCATCTGTAAAATGGCAACAGTAGTAGTAATCTCACAAGAGTTTTGTGTGAAGCAAAGACATTACTATAAAGGAAGTATATAGTACAGAGCCTGGAATTGTATATAGACAGGTTGAGGTTGTTGTTCCAATCTTAAAGTTTGAGAAAGCACGTGAGGGCAAAGCAAAGCAAAGGGCTGTGGTGGAGTGGCCTTTGCCTCCCACAAGAAGAAGCAGTGCACTTTTCCAGCCTTGCATGAGCTGAATCACTGGGATTTGAGGTGCAGTTTCAGTGGTATAGGTTACAGAATAAACTGAGAGTAAATAATAAAATTCTCCAAATAGTCTCTTGTCTTTCTCTCCCATGATATCAGCTAAAAATAATGGCACTTGAGAAACCACAGACACAAAAATCTCTGTGTTGAATTGAGCTGGAGGTATCAAGAGAAGCCAGGGAGGAAGCCAAGGTAATCAGGATGGTGAATTGCCTACAACTTTGTAGCAGTTCTGAGGGTCTCTGAATAAAAGTCATGAGGCTATGAAGTGAGAAAACAGCACGCTGCAAAGCAAAGCTAGCTTGAACACTCCTCTCATCTGGGTTAAAACACGTGCGCGCGCGCACACACACACACACACACACACACACACACACACACACACACACACACACACACACACACACACACACAGCCCACATGGATAGAAACCTCACGGATAAATGGAAACTGAAGGTTCCTGGTGCAGAGAATAGGTGTCCTCTGAGAGTCGTAATCAAGTTGGAGTATCATTTTTCACTCTTTGGGCAAGGAAAATCAAATCAGTCTTCAGCTTTCACACAGAATGTGAATATCCATCTCTACCTTGGAATTGGTGTTTGGGGGGCTGGGCACAGGGCATGGCAGAAAAATTTAATTACAATTCACCCATAAGCATTAGGTCCCAATGTGAGTGTAGTGCTTTGTTCAGACAGATAAATGCCTTCATGTAAGGAAGGATACGTCTATATATTTATCATCATGAAGTATTTTTTAACATTTTTTGCTGCTATATGCCACAACTAGTTAAGCTGTCAGTGTCTGTATTAAAAGTCATGCTTTGTTATAGAAGTCATAGAATCAGCATCTTAGAGCTGAAAGGGATCTGTGAAGAGTTTGGTACTTACAGTTAAGGAAGTTCAGTTCATAGTTAGGATTGTGGTTCTAGAGGCAGTCTGCTTGGGAGTAGATCCCAGCTCTGCCATTTAAGCCTCTTGGACTTTGGCTAAGTTACTTAAACCCTCTCTTCCTCAGTTTTCTCATCCATAAAGTAGAATAATAGTGTATTCCTCCTATAGTTGTTAGAAGGACTTGTTACCTAGTCCAGGCTCATACTGCTTACCACATGACCAGCCAATAAATAGAAAGACTAGAGAGACGAAGTGTTGGGGCAAGGAATAACGACTTTATTCAGAGAGCCAGCAGATGGAGAAGATGGTGGACTAGCGTCCCAAAGAACCACCTTACCTGAGTTAGAATTCAGACTTCTTTTATACTAAGAGGGGAGGATTGTGTGGTTGGTTGTTGCAAACTTCTTGGTGCTGGAATTCTTTGTACTTTGTTCTTGCAGCTGTACATGTAGGTCTGATCACAGCGTTCCTGTAAACCTCCAACAAGACAAGTGTTATTTTCTCTTCTGCAACTTTTTATCTCTACAGCAATGGAAAAGTATTATACCTTTAAAGGTCAAGCCTGGGAGGTAGAGCCTTAGAGAATGGGTTATCCTGTATATTTCAGGCTATAGGCAACATTCTTTTACAAAGGGGCAGAGCCAGCATGACTAAGCACAGACAACAGAGCACAAAGTTTAGAGCTAAAGAAATAGATCCAATATGGAGTCAGGTTTGTTGTTCGCTGTTACAGACTGAATGAGATAATCTATGTAAAACAGCACACAGTAAGCGTTCAGTGTATGTGTTTTATTATCATAAGCATTATTTTTCTATTCTCTCTTTCAACTCTCACAACTTGATAAAGTATGCATGGTTTTTATGCTTACTTTGCAGCTGTTAAGCCAGAGGGTCAGGAATGTCATGTTAGGGACTTCCCTGGCAGTCCAGTGGTTAAGACTCCACGCTTCCACTGCAGGGGGTACAGGTTCAACCCCTGGTCAGGGAACTAATATTCTACATGCCACGTGGCACAGCCAAAAAAAAAAAAAAAAGGAATGTCATGTTACATAAGTAATACTAGTGAAACAGGAATCAAACCCAGGGGTGTGTCATTCTAAAACCTGTGCTCTTAGGCAACATGGTGCTTGTTGGTCATTCTCTAGGTATTTACTCAATGCTTTTTAGATGCTCATCTCACACGTTTTCATGCCCTTCTCAGTCCTCAAACTTGCCTCTGCAGAAAGGAGCCAACAGAAAGATGACAAAATTGATTTGCAGGCTTCAAAGACTTGCACGAGCTCTCTCGTGTTGCTTTTTTGTCAGAAACAAAAGTAAAAAGCCTATCAAGATATATACAAATGTAAGAAGCAGGACAAAGCTGAGGGCCAGGTTTAATGGAGTAATAGGAAGGTCACTTTTGTGTCTTGAGATTCTCTTGCAAATCAAGGCTAAATTTGACTAAATGTTTCTCATTTTCACTCACATACCAGTAGGTTGTTATTCGACAGTAAAACCTAAAAACTGTGGTTTTCAAGAGCTGTGATGGGGAGTTAACAACAAAGAGTAATAAAAATTAGGAACATTCGGGGCTTCCCTGGTGGCGCAGTGGTTGGGAGTCTGCCTGCCGGTGCAGGGGACACGGGTTCGTGCCCCGGTCCAGGAAGATCCCACATGCCGCGGAGCGGCTGGGCCCGTGGGCCATGGCCGCTTTGCCTGCACGTCCGGAGCCTGTGCTCCGCAACGGGAGAGGCCACAGCGGTGAGAGGCCCTCGTACCACGTAAAAAAAATTAAGACTAAGGTACTCTGTTCATGGCACATAGCTGCATTTAGTATAATTGATTGCATTCTGCGCAACCAGCAAGCTCGTCCCTGTAGGTAAGAAGTCCACCAGGCATTTTTGTCAGGATGTTTTGTAGAGTTGATAAACATTCATGAGTGTCACCTACTTCAAAAGACTGATACTGTAGTAAAAAAAAAAAAAAAAGACATGGAATCTGAAAGGTTAACTGTGATACGGTCATGCAACTTGGAGCCAAGAAACTGTGTGTTGGCACTGGAATTCATCAAGATGAGAAATATGACTCTTGGGGTGTTTACTGGAAAAACAGGATTCCTGGGGCTGTTCTGCCTTGGTCTTAGGCGGGGCTTTGACAAGTCACTGTTCCTCTTAGCCACCTTGATTCTCTTGTCTTTAAAAGGGAATCTTTCATTGGAGTCGAAAGTGAAATTGATCCAGGGTCCATAATGCAAAACGCAGATGTGCTCAAAATGACCCCTTGGAAATCCCTTCGCATTAGAAACTTATATGTCACCTCTCCAGGAATCTGAAACGGCCAGTTTATTCCTCCAGTATTAAAGCAGATCATGGTTTTCTGGATTAAGCACCAGATGCCGGGGGTAGTAATGAGCTTATGTTTGGGGGTAGTCATATGAAAAAATACATCTATCATTAAATGCCAGAGAGTCGTACGAATCTGGCAGACGTTCAGTGTGTGAGAAAGATGTGGGGACTGAGATTATGTGAGTATCACATCTCCTCTCTCTTGTGTTTGCTGTAGAATCCATGCTGTTTTATGTGTGTGTGTGTGCACGTGTGCGTGCATGCATGCATGTGCGTGCATGTGCGTGCGTGTGCGTGCGTGCATTCATATGCCTGTCTCTGTGTACATATTTAGTGGCTGAAGTTGAGTTGTTGGGTCAAGTAAATGCTGTTGAATCTATATAAGTTAAATATATGTACCTGCAACAGAACACAGAAAGAGGCAAAGAAGAGGGACCAAGGGGAGTGGTTGCTTCCAGTACCCAAATGGACCATGCTCTTCCTTACCTCCCAGCCTTTGAGTATATGATCTCTCTTCTGGGAACACTGCTCTGCTTGACTCTTTCTTTACTTCCTTAGCTCTTATCTTTCCACTATCTTTTAGCATAGATGTCCTTTCTCCTAGGAAGCCTTCCTTTGACCCCTTATATCTAAGTTAGATGCCCCTCCTGAATGCTTTCATATCATCATAGATGTTTCCTATCAAAGCCTTTATCACACTGTAGTGTAACTGCTTGGTGACTTGGCCCTTTGCCACTAGGATAGGAATTCCATGAGAATCAGGATCTTATCTTGTTTACTGAGCTTCTCTTGTATGCCCGACACTATTTGGGACGGCGGAGATAGAACAATTAACATGTGTTTAGTAATTGAATAAGTGCACAAATAGGTTAAAAAAAAGTGTTAAATTCTAAGAGACAGTAACATCTTCGGTGTCTTAATCTATGGAGAAAAACACTAAAAAGGATCCCTTAATAAATACAGAATTTAAAAGGTCGTATCTTAACAAGATGCCCAGGTTTGTTTTTTTTTCTTCAACTATTATAGTCAGTGGCATCAGATGTGCTTTAAGGTAATAGATTCTCAGGGAGTCCAAGAATTCTGGATTCTAGGCTAATGTTGTCTAATATAGGCTATAAAGACAGACTGTGCCATGTTTCTGTGCAAACTTTGTCACTCTAGGCTTTGGGTGATTAGAGAAGGTATCTGGCCTGGACAATAAGTCAGGCTGGAGTAGACAGGCTTGTAAGCATTGAAAAACCAGTGACCCAGAGGTGCGGCTGGAATTGTCAGGTGAGGTAGGAAGAGAAGTCAGGGTGGGGATCCAGGCAGGGTAGCTGGCAGGTAGGGCAAGACCGGAAGGCAGGGAGAGAAAACACGTTGTAACTCAGGGCCGACAGAATGCCTTTCGGTTCCTGGTGAGAGGGTTCAGGAAACCAGCCAGAAAGGTAGGCTATTAAAAATACCAGAAGCCCCTGCAAAAGTCTGGGTAGTCAAGGATCTGCACTCAGATAGTGAGCTGCAGTGGAAAGAACAAGAAACCCAGGAATTTGAAGACCTGAGCTCTACTTCCAACTCGGCTAGTTGCCAGTCCTTGGCAAGTCACCTCTCCTTTCTACCTTCACTCCCTCTACCTGTAAAATGGGGGGATTGGGTCACCCCATAAATTTAAAGTCTTGATACCTCTCTAGACAACAGGCAGCAGGATCCCATGGTAGCTTGTTGGTCAAGGCTTTGAAGCAGGGGTCCCTGCACATCCATTTTCTATTTATGACCCAAGTCAGTCTCAAGTGTGGGTGGTCTGGAGCCTAGAACAGGGAAGAATAAAGAAAACAGAGAAGAGGGGTAGGGGAAGCAGTGACTATAAAGTAATAGTTCCTCAAAGGATGCTACATTTGAAGTCAAAATGAAAACCACTGGGGGGAAAGTTACTTTAAATTGAATAATTATTATTGGTGTTTCATTTTCACAACATACTTGGGCCAAGGTCTGGAAGGGGTTCATAAAAGTGTTTGGAAATATCAGAGTCAGCAAAGGGGTTCAACTTGGGCTGTCGGGAAACTGTCCTTGGAGGAGGTGAGATCGTATCTGGGTCTGCAAAAAGGAAAGGACTTTGACCAATGCTTATAAGATGGGAACAGAGGTGGACTGGGTCTTCCAGGCTGAGGGAGAAAATACCTTGAGCAAAGAACCAGAGCCTTATATACTCAGACCGATGGATTTAGATGCATTGTTAAACTTTTTTAAATTATCGACATTCCCATTCACTGAGCACTTGACAATTACCAGGCGCTGTGCTAAGTTTACACGGATGATCTCCTACTGTTGCCCAAACTACCTACAGGTCTTTTCCATTAGTACCTCCATTGTATGATGGAGGAAAAGTGGAAATTTAGGGAGAGTAAGTGATATACCCACCACAAGTATACAGCCCGTTAGAGTCCGTGTGAACTCCATATCCTTAAAGCCAGAAAACCTTCTAGCAGGTAATGACGACTGAAATTTTTCTTATCCTATTAGGTACAAAATTGGTCACAAAGTCTTCCAACCTGTGTTAGTAATATACAGTTATTTGTCTCTCCTTAGTTTATACATTCATGATTATTCTTGAAGCGCTGAAGGCCCCCTGTTAAATCTGATTGTCAGGACAGCAATGTGACCTGGGGGACCATGTGGTGGCCACGGTAAAGAGAGTGGGCTCTGCAGCTGTACTGGTGGGGGTTACCTTCTCGCATCTGACTGTGTGACTCAGGGAAAATTCTGCGACCTGTTGAGTCTAAATTTTTCCATCCATAAAACAGAGTGGTGAGGATTAAACGAGTAAACGTATTTAAAAGTTTAATACAGATGTTACGTAGCACATAGTGAAAATACAATCCACACAAACAGTTGTTACCATCCTCATCCACATTATCACCTTTGATAGACTTAAGCATAGATATCTGAGTTTGACTGCAACTTTTTAAGTGTGCCTTGTTTAAAAAGTCACATAAAATTCGGGAAATTAAGTATCTTCAACTGTAAATAAAGGTGTCATAATCACCCCTGATACATGTTGTTATGTGCCTATGTGAAATGAAGTATGTGGAAATGTTTTCTGAAACACAAAGCCCCATACAAATGTGGGTGGTATTTTGCTGCTGCTGAGCTGTCCAGGGCTCCTTCCGTATCTCTGACTTGAGAATGCTCTAGATACCAGAGGGATGCAGTGCTCCCATAATGCAGTGTTGCTTGCCCAGTACTTGATTGGCATTACCTTGGGATCAGCCGAGACACTCTTCGGCTCATCTTAGTATTTTTAGCACACCCAAAAAAGTATTTCAGAATGGTCAACCAAGTTGAGGTATGTTTATCCATTGTTTCTTGTTTTTGTTACGTTCGGAGAAGTACACAGCAGTTAAAAGTGTGCTTTGAAAATAGTGCCATCTATGAGCAGTCAGGAATGAACATTCCAAACTGTCTAACAGATTCTGGGATCTCACAGCATTGAAGACCCGTCAGGCATAGACTCTTTCAAATCAAGAACACCTCTGGGAATGAGCTCATCTTCCTCTTTCCTCTTGTTCATGCTCAGTAACAAATGATCTTACTGTGAAGTGGGTAACATGAAAGCACACGAGCTTCATGCATTTGGGTAGGGGAAAACTCCAAATGATGTTGTTTAAAAAAAGGAGCATGCTGGGCTTCCCTGGTGGCGCAGTGGTTGAGACTCCGCCTGCCGATGCAGGGGACACAGGTTCGTGCCCCAGTCCGGGAGGATCCCACGTGCCGCGGAGCGGCTAGGCCTGTGACCCATGGCCGCTGACCCTGCACGTCCGGAGCCTGTGCTCCGCAGCGGGAGAGGCCACAACAGTGAGAGGCCCGCAAACCGCAAAAAAAAAAAGAGCATGCTTTTTTTAAGTGTAAGTATAATCAATGTGTGTTTATAGGTCAAGGTTGTGGAAATTCAGATTCTGTTTCCATGTGTTGTGTTAAGCGTTGGGTACAGAAACATCTGCTGTCTCTATTGTCCTACACCCTGCCAGATTATTAATGTGCTTTAGCTTAAATAATGGGGAGGGGTGGCACCTCCGGGAATGCTAAACATATTTTTAATTGCTGTATAAATATGTCAGTTCCTTGCTAATTCAAGTTATGCATGGGAGGTTATATAATACCAGAGGGCCTCCAGACATGATGTATTGCACCTGTGAGCTGACTTGAAGGATTAACAGGGCCCAGCTGAAGACGAAATATTCTTTGCTAACTCTGCCTTAGCAGATGAAGATGTTGAAGCCTGACATTGCTTTATAAGAGCAGAATTATTGTTTGGCATACAGTATGGTCGCTAAATAATTTTCTGGGATGTTAGAAAGAAAATACATGTTCTGTAACCAAAAATAGTGCCCCAAAACAATCCCAAGAAAATTGTCCTTATTTGGGAAAATGCACATGGTGAAGGAGAAATGAGCGTTGAGTTTGGCATGAAGCAAATATACAAATGGTGGAGCACATTAATTTCCCACTGTGCCCATTCATATTACAATCTAAAACTGACCTAGTCCATTTTGATATCTCAGAGCAAAGATTCCTTTAACTACAGTTCTTGTGCTCTGCCCTTTCCATTCTGACTCTTCTTCTTAGAAAAGGAGAGAAAGAAGGGAGAGTCTAAGTAAGACTCAAAGGTATGAAGCTGTGCGAAGTCATCTTTGCAGGATCAGTGGATATTGGTGGTTTTTCTAGCTATGTAAGAGCTATATAAGTTGGATTTCACATTCTGAGTCTGCAAAGAAGTCATATTTAAATTTTGGTGTGAAGCTACTTTTTGTTGACAGCACCACCAACCTGTGATTCTGAATTACTATCAGAAGCAACTGTGTGATAGAGAGGTGAGGTGACTATTGAGATATTCAAGATGTGAGTACAGGAACCATTTGCTCTTTTAAAAAGCCTTCTGATGATAGTTTCCTTGAACGCTTCTGCCTGTGCCACGGACCCTGGTTCATTAACAGAGAGGCAATCGAAGGATTAAATACAGTGGGCAGACTCATTCAAGGACCAGGTGGCAGTCCTTGGCAAATCCAGTAGTGTGATATGGACAGCAATCAAATTGCTATCAGATGTGCCCAATCACTGATCATTATTTTATTTGCAAGGGCCTGGAGCTGTCCTTTAATTTAAAGCTGAATAGAATCAGAAATCAATTAATGACTGATTGCTGTTTCTCCTACAAATTGATCTTGGATTTGGCAGTCTGAACGCCTCATTGTGCCAGAATCCATCCGTGGGCTACGTTAAAATACAGCTAAGAGTTTAGATCAGTTAATTAGACCAGTTGCTCCAACTTCTTCAAAAAAGCCCTGCTTTTTCTTAACCAAATAAGTTTAACTTCTAAATTTTCCTCATTCCCATTCTTGGTGACCTTCCATGATTTTATTAATCTATAACTTTTAGCAACTGAAAAGGAATGATGGAGCTCCATTTGTATTTTAAATATCTCCCTAAGTATTTCTGAAAGTGAAAACCTAATAGAGATATTATTTTGAAATACGCAATATTGAAACCAGAAGGTCCCAACACTAGCCTCATAAAAATCAGTTATTTGGGGCTTCCCTGGTGGCACAGTGGTTAAGAATCCGCCTGCCAGTGCAGGAGACGTGCGTTCGAGCATTGGTCCAGGAAGATCCCACATGCTGCAGAGCAACTAAGCCCATGTGCCACAACTACTGAACCTGCGGTCTAAAGCCTGTGAGCCACAACTACTGAGCCCCTGAGCCACAACTACTGAAGCCTGCGCACCTAGAGCCCGTGCTCCACAACAAGAGAAGCCCCTGCAATGAGACGCCTGCACCACAACGAAGAGTAGCCCCCGATTGCCGCAACTAGAGAAAGCCTGCACAGCAGTGAAAACCCAACACAGCCAAAAATAAATAAAATAAAATAAATAAATTTTAAAAAATTTAAAGAAATAAAAAAAACATGCCTTAAAAAAATCAGTTATTTTTGCATCTACTAAAATGGCATCACATACACATACCTGAAATGTTGGTTTGACTTTGTGATGGGCATGGGAGAGGAAGGAAGGTAAGATCCTTCTGTAGAGTGAGGCTGTCACATTTCCCTCCTTGTAGATTCCCTCCCACCACCCTCTCACAAATACGCACACACAAACATTCAAATGTTTGAAGAGGCACAAATTTCTGAAGCTTTTTCTCCCCAAACCTCTTCAAAGATAAGCTTCCCTTGTGTCTTATTTTCATGATCCATCTGTTGGCTACCTAACCTGAGAGGCTTAGCAAACTCTTCCTCCTACAAGACATATCTCTATTTGAAATGATGTCCTAAAGCGTTTACCCAAAGGTAGGCAGATGGCAGGAATTCCTGATCCTTGTTCCACTGGTTAATAAAGACATTCATATGTCCCTAAACTTGAGTTGTTCCTCATCTCATCCAGAGACTGGATGTCTACCCCCAGAGAGCTTCTAAGAAGATTAAAACTCTTGCTTATGACAAATGGGACTGACTCCAGATGGATAAAGCTCCAAAGACATTCTAGACATTCTGGACATTGTTTGTCAGCTGTACTATAGCCCAATGATTAAGAGCAGATACTCTGGAGCCAGACTGCCATTACTTTCTAAGTATGTGACCTTGGGCAAGTTACTTAAATTCCTTGTATCTCCAAAATTAATGCACAGAAATCTCTGGCATTACTATACACTAATGATGAAAAATCTGAAAGTGAAATCAGGAAAACACTCCCATTTAATCATTGCAACAAAAAGAATAAAATATCTAGGAATAAACCTACCTAAGGAGACAAAAGACCTGTATGAAGAAAATTATAAGACACTGATGAAAGAAATTAAAGATGATACACATAGATGGAGAGATATACCATGTTCTTGGATTGGAAGAATCAACATTGTGAAAATGACTCTACTACCCAAAGCAATCTACAGATTCAATGCAATCCCTATCAAACTACCACTGGCATTTCTCACAGAACTAGAACAAAAAATTTCACAATTTGTATGGAAACACAAAAGACCCCGAATAGCCAAAGCAATCTTGAGAACGAAAAACGGAGCTGGAGAAATCAGGCTCCGTGATTTCAGACTATACTACAAAGCTACAGTAATGAAGACAGTATGGTACTGACACAAAAACAGAAATATAGATCAATGGAACAGGATAGAAAGCCCAGAGATAAACCCACGCACATATGGTCACCTTATCTTTGATAAAGGAGGCAGGAATGTATAGTGGAGAAAGGACAGCCTCTTCGATAAATGGTGCTGGGAAAACTGGGCAGCTACACGTAAAAGTATGAGATTAGATCACTCCCTAACACCATACACAAAAATAAGCTCAAAATGGATTAAAGACCTAAATGTAAGGCCAGAAACTATCATCTCTTAGAGGAAAACGTAGGCAGAACACTCTATGACATAAATCACAGCAAGATCCTTTTTGACCCACCTCCCAGAGAAATGGAAATAAAAACAAAAATAAACAGATGGGACCTAATGAAACTTCAAAGCTTTTGCACAGCGAAGGAAACCATAAACGAGACCAAAAGACAACCCTCAGAATGGGAGAAAATATTTGTAAATGAAGCAACTGACAGAGGATTAATCTCCAAAATTTACAAGCAGCTCATGCAGCTCAATAACAAAAAAACAAACAACCCAATCCAAAAATGGGCAGAAGACCTAAATAGACATTTCTCCAAAGAAGATATACAGACTGCCAACAAACACATGAAAGAATGCTCAACATCATTAATCATTAGAGAAATGCAAATCAAAACTACAATGAGATATCATCTCACACCAGTCCGAATGGCCATCATCAAAAAATCTAGAAACAATAAATGCTGGAGAGGGTGTGGAGAAAAGGGAACACTCTTGCACTGCTGGTGGGAATGTGAATTGGTACAGCCACTATGGAGAACAGTTTGGAGGTTCCTTAAAAAACTACAAATAGAACTACCATATGACCCAGAAATCCCACTACTGGGCATATACCCTGAGAAAACCATAATTCAAAAAGAGTCATGTACCAAAATGTTCATTGCAGCTCTATTTACAATAGCCAGGAGATGGAAACAACCTAAGTGTCCATCATCGGATGAATGGATAAAGAAGATGTGGCACATATATACAATGGAATATTACTCAGCCATAAAAAGAAAAGGAAATTGAGCTATTTGTAATGAGGTGGATGGACCTAGAGTCTGTCATACAGAGTGAAGTAAGTCAGAAAGAGAAAGACAAATACCGTATGCTAACACATATATATGTAATTTAAGAAAAAAAAATGTCATGAAGAACCTAGGGGTAAGACAGGAATAAAGACACAGACCTACTAGAGAATGGACTTGAGCATATGGGGAAGGGGAAGGGTAAGCTGTGACAAAGCGAGAGAGTGGCATGGACATATATACACTACCAAACGTAAGGTAGATAGCTAGTGGGAAGCAGCCGCATAGCACAGGGAGATCAGCTCGTTGCTTTGTGACCACCTAGAGGGGTGGGATAGGGAGGGTGGGAGGGAGGGAGACGCAAGAGGGAAGAGAGATGGGAACATATGTATATGTATAAAGCAGAAACTAGCACACCATTGTAAAGCAATTATACTCCAATAAAGATGTAAAAAAAAGAAAAAAAGAAAATAAATTCCTTGTAACTTGTTTCCTTATGATAATAGCAATCCATACATTGGAGGGTTGTTATATGACAAAATGCATTAACAGTGTGTGGCACATAGTAGTGCTGTATCTCTGCTTGTTACTTTTTTTTTTTTGAAATTACACAGGGCAGAAAAAGAATTCAAGTTTCATATGTTCTTTAGTGACACTTTTTTCTTAAACTGTGGACAAGAATAAGATACTCTTCTGTGCAGTATTGCTTTAGTTTGCTTATTAAGTTGTTATTCGCTGTGCTTCTTTCTAGTTCATAGTTAACATCTAGTACTTTATATAAACTATTGGAAAAAGCAATTGACCCCTATTTGCAACCTTGGTCCTTTTAGCACACAAACACTGAGTGTATTCTCAGGGATTTCTCAAATGCAATCAACATTAGGTCACACTGAGTGAAGACTTAACCCTTTTTTTTTTTAACATCTTTATTGGACTATAATTGCTTTACAATGGTGTGTTAGTTTCTGCTTTATAACAAAGTGAATCAGTTATACATGTACATATGTTCCCATATCTCTTCCCTCTTGCGTCTCCCTCCCTCCCACCTTCCGTATCCCACCCCTCTAGGTGGACACAAAGCATCCAGCTGATCTCCTTACCCTTTTATGGTTCCTGTTTCAAACCCTGTGTCCCTTGACATCTGTCTTGCAGCATTACCCCCATCATTTCCATGTAAAAGTGACAGAGTGGCAACAAGATGCTCACATATCTCCATCCACACATTCAACGAACGCTTATTGAGAACCTGACAGCAGAAGTACAGCAGTGAAGAACAGATAAGGTCTTCCACCTCTTAGAGCCTACGGTCTGGTGGGAGAGGGAGGCACTGCACACATAGGGTAAAAGGGACCTGTCACAGCCAAGCACAGGGCAGGGACAGGGAAGACCTGCCTAAGTAATGAAATATAATCTAAGCAGTGCCTTTACTCTGTTGTTGATGTAAACTCTCAAGTGCTCTGGGTATTTATTTTCACAGCATCCCTCTAGGCTACATCCAACCCTGCTTCTTGCTCTCTGTGGAGCACTGGAGACAGCTTGTACTGGTCCACAAGAGCCAATTGTTAAATTTTCAGGAATTTTGCCAATTGAGTCACACCCATTATTAAAATTAAATTTATTTATAAATTTACAGTTAAATAAATTAATTAAAGGTAATAATAAGTACTCAAACAATCATCACTTCTTAATTATTTTTAGTGCATTGTGTGGTTATTTATGTTCTGGAGGTTGTTTAGACTATGGCATCTGTGTGCTGGAAATACTACATAATGGGGTACCCCAGGCCTCTCTTCTCAACTCTTTGTTCAGTGAAGTCAGCATGATAGGTAATAGCTTGAAATTGGCCATGGTGGGGATATTTACACCACAGCAATTGGCAAATGCTAAGAATCAAGAGGGTTGTTTTGGTTTTGGTTTTGGTTTTTTCCTTGGAGAGACTGTTTTTAAATATTCATTAGCACTGCGCTGTTTTACTTCAATTCCTGACATCCAGAGCATTCATCTGCCTCCCTGGTGTAGCTGGATATTATTAGGATGTGGGATGAACTAAAAGAAGGCAAAACCAGGAAACTGTTGACTTACCTTCTAATACCAACTTTGCTGCTGGTGAGTTTTGCATTCTGGGCATGTCACTTAATAAATGTCAGTTCTTGGCACTCAGAAACTAAAGAGATAAGATCTGATTCCTGCCCTCAAAGAGGCCATATTCTAAGATCAACATATATCTAATTACAGTCATTTCTGATCTAGTGGTGCTTTGGCAGTAAGATGAGGGAACATCTCATATTGGACACTTGAGAGGATTTCACTGAGAATACGATTTGTGAAGCAGGATCTTAGCAGAATGTACTGGCTCTCACTAGGCAGAGGAGCATCTTGGCAGGTATGATGTGCTCCTGCCTGAACCAAGGATGGGGAACTTCTGGACGTGGCAGTAGTGGGTGAAACAGAATTATAAATTAGGACCAGATTGTGATCCTAATAATGTGGGAGGCCAGTAAAGTTTATAAATGATTTTTTCCCCAAGTTGGGTAATGAGCTCTTCTTTATTGAACAGATTAGCTTTCGTGCTTGCAGAAGGAATGAATGGAAAGTGTCGGCATACCAGAAGATAGCTGGAAGACCAATTTGAGAATTACCAGGATGTGGAAGAGAGACTATGGGTGGGCCATGAGCCTGAAATAGATAAGTGATAGTGAACATTGCTTTACTTATCCACAAAGGACAAATATTTCCTCTGATCCGGGCCATACTATGACTTTTTTTTTTTTTTTTTTTTTTTTGAGGTACACGGGCCTCTCACTGTTGTGACCTCTCCCGTTGCGGAGCACAGGCTCCAGACATGCAGGCTCAGCGGCCGTGGCTCACGGGCCCAGCCACTCCGCGGCATGTGAGATCTTCCTGGACCAGGGCACGAACCCATGTCGCCTGCATGGGCAGGCGGACTCTCAACCACTGCGCCACCAGGGAAGCCACGTACTATGACTTTTGCAGACTCCAGGAACTTTTGCCTTTGTGGGCTCCTTCGTCCACAAAATGTATTAAAATTATACTCTGCAGCAGTGTCGGTATAAAAACCAGTATGCAAATAATATGTATAAATTATTTTCTTTCACCTAACAGCTCATCTTTTTCCTTATGATTAAAAAAGAAAAGAAACCATTTTTATGGGCCCTGGCTTTGTGCCTTCTGTGCTCAGTGTAGCAGTGAGCTCTACCTCTGCTCCATCCATGAAGTTAGTGAGCACATCAGGGAACGGTTGGGTAAGCTCTTGGAAGATCAACGCAATGCAAACTTAGTCTTTCTAGAATTCTCTTTGGATAGAACAAGCTTGAGTCATCACACTGTGGGGATGACCTCTTTGTTCATTGGCTTCATCAATGGATTGAAAATCGCAACACTCTCTTTTCAAGATGTTTATCTTTTCTTTATTTACTGTATGAAGACGTGTGTGATTGTGCAGGCGATGGGCAGGGTAGGTGTGTGTACATTGCGGAAGTAAAGGAAGACCAAATGGAAACAAGCAAAGGCTGTTCATTCAAAGCTTGCTACAGCAAGGGAGTTGGCCACCATCACTTGTGTTTTGGCAGAGACTCAAAGGCAGGCAGAGAAGTAGGAAAGCTTCTGATATCCCTGCTTTGGAGACTGTTGGCATGAGGAAGTTGTAGGCAGACTAGCTGAAAGCTGGGCATGTATGTGATTGGGTAGGGGAGCTTTTTTGGCTTTCTTTGGTTTGTTCTAAGTTGGAAGTGGGAACACAGTTAGGGAAGCTGTCAGTTGATCAAGTCCTGGCCATGTGGGGCTGATTGTTAAAGAAGTCATTGTTTCACCTCCTTCATTGTCACTAGAGATAACAATCTGACTTCTTACAAATCTGATTTACAGCGGGGCTGGCTTCCAGAGTGGGTTATTGTAAACAGGGGGTTGGTTTCCTGGGCAGCTTGTCTTGATTGTGGGTCACAGCTGTCTTTGTGTATATGGTCTGGCCACTGTCTATTTGTATATTCAGTCTTTCATCATGTACTGAGCCCTGGGCTAAACTGTGTCTCTCATCCTCTTAATACTTCTGTGAAGAAGGTAGCATTTGCAGAGAGGAACTGGATGGTAGAGAGGTTAGGTGATTTGGTAATGAGAGGCAGAGTCTCACATCCACGTGTGTCTGTCTCCAAAGCCCGTGGGTTTACAGCTTCCTCACTTGCAAAGTGAGGAGGAGACTGACTAGATGATGAGTCTCTTCTAGGTCAAATTTGCTGATTCCTGGGTCACAGGAGTATCTCTTCTCAGTCATACATAACCTTTGTTGGTCCTCCAGAGCAACTATTTCCTGCCAACCCAATGACATCATGACTTTAATTTAGGCATATCTGCAAGACCTTGAGTATGTTCATCTTTCTTCACCTAGAATTTGTGAAACTCAAAAGAACTGAAGTCCAAGTACCTGGCCACTTCCCAGGAAGCAAGAGCTGTGGAGGAATTATGCTTCCATACTTCCCCAACCACAGCAAGACATTTTCCCCTGGAACGATTTAGTTTCATGCACAGAGAGAGATTCGGCGTGGGTGAAGAGAATACACTATCATGTCATTCAGTCATGCCTGCGATTTCTCAGCTTCTCCCCAGTGCTGGAAAAATGATTAATTCCTTGGGACGGAAGCCAAGAAAATCATGAAAATAGCAAAAAATATTTCGACTGCAGTTGTAGAGCTCATAAACTTGTCACTGGCATGATGAGAAAACTGCTGGCTTGCCTCTCATGAGCAGCACAATATTTTATTTATATGTGTGGTTTTGTGTGCGTTTTTATTATGGCAGCAAGGAGGGTATCTGGAGGGCTTTGGGCTTAGGGAAGCGGGGTGATGGAGTGAAATTCAGGGAAAATATTTCACCCCCTTGTTGAGCTTCTCAACTGTGGGCTGCTCAGCCCTTTGCCAACTGTATTGATTGGTTAATATATATTGAGTGTCCCTCGATGTGGAGCATGGTAGGTACTTTATGATATGGGATTTGTTGACCTCTGAACCGCATTGTTAAAGCTGTTGCAAGAGGCAGGCCTGTGTGAGAGACAAAGAAAGGAAGAGAACGTTCTCACAATAGTCATGAGAGCTTCTACTGATTGATATCTTTGTAGGTTGCCAGACCTGCTAAATGCTGTCCACGCATTATTCGATTTAACCTTCACTGCAGCCCTAGAGGTAGGTTACTCTTGTGGTTCCTATTTTGAGGTAATTGAGGTTTAGAGAGGTTAAGTAATTGACCAATACCTATAGATAATAAGAGATAAAGCTAGGACTCAGCCCAAATACTCTGACTCCCACTCTTAAGCACTAACCACTATGCTCTATTGCCTCCCCCAAAACAAAGAATGCCTGGGCCAAAAAGAAAAAGAGGATTTACGTATCATTTTTGTCTGAGGCTTTCAAACTGTACTGTAGGAGCCTGAGGGGTTTGCTAAGGACTCTGGAGGAAAGGATATTGGCCAAGCTCCCACCCTTGCGTCACCGCTGTCACCGTCACCGTCACCGTAGGCAGCTTGGCACTTGTGTTATCTATTTGCTATCTGGACTTGTAAATTCTTTAGAGAGATGGTTCCTTTGGAGGGTGGAGAGCAAACAAAATTTAAAAGAACAAAAGCATTTGTTCTAGTCTATTGTCTTCATTTTAGAGTAGGGGTTGGCTAACTTTTTCTGTAAAGGGCCGGACAGTAAAAAAAATTAGGCTTATGAGGCCCCTACATGGTTTCAGTTGCATATTTTTCTTTGTTTTGTTTTTTACAGACCCTTAAAAATGTAAAAAAAAAAAAAAAAAAATCCTTCGCTCACAAGTTGTGCAAAAATAGGCCACAACTTTGAACTGGCCCACAGACTGTAGTTTGCCAAGCTCTCTTTTTAGAAGATAAATCCAAAGTTCAGAGAGGGAAAGTGATTTGCTTAAGGCCACACAGCTAGACCAGAACTCAGATTGTCCAGAATATCTGTGTGGGCCCCGCTGGCCAGACTGAACAGGTATATCTTCACTGTGAGTCACGGCTCCCCAGACATGGTACTCAGGGCTTCAGGGATTCACATGCTTGAATGAGGTAGGTCTCCGCTAGCAGCTGAGAGTCTACGGAGAGACAAGACTCAAACACGAGATAAGTTAGCCAGCAATATGGAATCCTCCCCAGAAGAGTGCATCAGTCATTGCTAGGAAAGTGCCTGACATTTCAAATGCTGAGTTCCAGTGAGGCAGGGTGAAGTGATCTCTGACAGCTCCTAACCAAGGGCAGAAGTTCCTTTGATGAATTTCTGGGCAAAGGGATCTTTTATTCTCCTACTCTCCTGCCTGTGGAGGCCTAGCTTGGAAACTATCCTGTCGCTGGCAGAGGAAGGATTAATTGACACAGTGCCCTTACTCTTTTCAACCAACATCCAAATCTTTTTAACCCCTTTTTACAAGTGTTCCAGGCCTGTTGAGAGCTGGCACTACGAGTTAGGTTAATATCTCCCCAAAGGCCCTGCCTGAAGTTCCCTTATCAGTCATTCCTTCTGCTCAGTCATTAAAGTTCTGAGTTTAACATGCAGCTGTGACATCTAAGAGACTTGACAGTATCAAGTGGTAGGATTGTGGGTATTCTTATTCACATGGAAGTGTTAATTGGATTAATATCATCATCCAGCCAGGCTGTAAGAGAAAATGCAGTTAAGTTTGATTTGAAGGAACAGAGAAATTGAAAAACTGGAGTGAAGGATGTGGTGAGACAGAGCAGGCCTTCCTCCAGGTCAGTTTGGGAACCTGTTTAGCACAAGAAGTCCTGTCTCAGGGAATGTTGCAGCGCCAACAGCCTGAACATCTGATCAACAGTCATGCTAGCCACATTTCAAGTCCTCAGTAGCTACATGTGACTAGTGGCTGTCATGTCGGACAACACAGGTAAAAAACATTTCCGTTATTATGGAAAGGTCTATTGGATAGCTCTCCTCTGTTGTCTTTGAGCTTTTATATATTTTGACACTGTTTTAACAATTAGCCTCCTCTTACTAATACATGGGTCAGCACAAGATTGACACAGAGGGCTTGCTGAACCACAAAAGACAAATATTTCGTTGACACCTACTGTGTGTCAGGCAGGCACTGTTCTAGAGCCTGGGAATATGTCAGTGAACACAACTGACAAAATCCCCTGTTTTAAAGGAGCTCACTGTACTTGGCAATGTTACTTGGCTATAGATTTCTCAAGGTGCAAATCCAGGCTATTGTTGTCTTTGCAGCAGCAATATCATTCTCTTTCACCAGTTCCCCAAACCTTAGCTACATTCCAAGCAGCAGGCCCATGGTGCCAGGGGCCTGACTTTGGAAGTTCAGAAGATCCAGTGGGTAACAGCAACCTAAGAGGAAACAAGCCTTTTGTGAGCACGTGTATGGCAGCTCCACTGGCCAGCTGTCTTAGTCTGTTTGGGCTGCTATAACAAAATACCACAGCATGGATAACCTAGAAGTGGCAGAAATTTATCTCTCACAGTTTCGGAGGCTGGGAAGTCCAGGATCATGGCACCAGCAGATTTAGTATCTGGTGAAAGCACTCTTCCCAGAATGCAGACAGCCAGCTTCTCTCACTGTGTCCTTCCATGGTGGAAGGGGCAAGGGATATCTGCAGAGTCTCTTTTATAAGACCGTAGTCTCCTTCATAAAAGACTTAAGCACCACATGACCCGCACTTCTCAAAGGCCCCACCTATGAATACCATATGGTTTAGGAGGTTAGGACTTCAACATATGGATTTTGAAGACCCAAACATTCAGACTGTAGCACCAGCTTCATTGATGACCATGACCTTTCTAAAGCCCTTGTATCTTGGGACTTCCTGAAAGTGTGTCTGAGTAAAGTAGTCAGATTATATCTGCTTGGGGCAGGTGCTTTAGTCTCCTTGGCCAAGGCAGTGAAGACAAGAGGAGGATGAGAATAGCTTGCAAAGCAAATTAATGACCCAAGTCATGTTGAGTTGTCCATTGTCCCTGTTCATTTGCCCTCACATGTTCTTACACAGTGTGCAGACTTCATATATAACTTTCCCCACATGTTCATTGTTGATCTGTCTTCCGTACTAGACAGTACATCCTGAGGAGGAAGGGATTATGTCTGTCAGATCTGCCATGGTATTCTTGGGGTCTAGCGCATGGTATCATGCAATAAATAGTTTTTTTGGTCATTGTATGTTGCCAACTGTGCAATTAATATATTTTGATTTTTCAGAATCTGGAGTGACAATTTTTTTTATATTGGAGTATAGTTGATTTACAATGTTGTGTTAGTTTCAGGTGTACAGCAAAGTGATTCAGTTATACATATACATATATCTATTCTTTTTCAGATTCTTTTCCCATTTAGGTTCGTTCTGATGTGTATCTCATCAACTATAGATTTCATGGGAGTTGATAGGTGTTACATGGAAAAGGGGTCTGGGGGCAGTTGTGTTTGGCTAATACGGCTTTAAATAAGCATGTTTCATTACTGCAGGCTTCTAATACAGTGGATCTCAAACTCTCGTGAGCATCAGCCTCAGCTGGAGGACTGTTACGACACAGATCGTAACCGGACTCCACGCCCAGAGTTTCTGCTTAGTAGGCCTGAGAATTTGCATTTTTAACAAGTTCCCAAGTGATGCCAATGTGACTGGTCCAGTAACTACACTTTGAGAACCACTGTAGAGATGTGTTTTTGACTCTCGGAGAAAAGATACTGTTTTCACCATTTCCCAAAAGTGTTTAACTAAAGGTCATCTTAAACATAGAGTTCTGACTTTAAGTTATGCTGACCTAGTTCACACTCAAGAGTCAATGAATTATAAATTAACGTACTCACATTGTAAAAGGGACATCTGGGCAGAGACCTATTTTAAGCACAAATGATGTGTTGCTGCTGGTAAAATTTAGACATCATTCCAAAATAATAAGGGCGAGATATCAAAATTTGCAGGAGGAAATATCAAGAAATAGTACCTATTCCTTCTAGTTACAAAATGGGCTTGAGGGACTTCCTGGTGGCACAGTGGTTAAGAATCTGCCTGCTAATGAAGGAGACACAGGTTCAGGCTCTGGTCCTGGAAGATCCCACATGCCATGGAGCAGCAAAGTCCATGGGCCACAACTACTGAGCCTGCGCTCTAAAGCCCACGAGCCACAACTACTGAAGCCCGCGTGCCCTAGAGCCCGTGCTGCACAACAAGAGAAGCCACCGCAATGAGAAGCCCACGCACCACAACAAAGAGTAGCCCCTGCTCGCTTCAGCTAGAGAAAGCCCGCACGCAGCAACAAAGACCCAACACAGCCAAAAATAAATAAATACATAAAATAAATGTATTTTTTAAAAATGGGCTTGAGCACAACCTATATGTTCTGGAAAAGTACTGTTTTATAACTCAAATCATTGGCATTATTATTGTTTAAAGCAACTCTGATGCTTTTTCTCTGTGGCTGTTCTAGTTTAAACACACACTGCTTGGCCCTGGCAACTTACAGCTTTTTGCCTCTTGGACTCTCCTGTGATTTGAAATGTATTATTCATAAGTCTGCTGAATTCCAAGTATCTGAAAGAACAGATGTGGACGTAAAGGGATAATCAGCCCTTGCTAGTATTGCTCTAAAAGGCAACATATTTATAAATATTTATATTCATATATTTTGCTGCATTAGAATGAAGAGCTGCATTTGGGTCTGTGGGTTTGGAGATGGTGGAAGGGCAGAAGTGGCTGTAGAGGAGGGCAGCACTATGTGCTGTTTTCACGTTTACAGGGAGATTCATCAGTCACCTCACACTTACTAATCTCCTAGATGCTGTAGGTGGTATACAAAAGATATAAGGCATATGTCTTGCCCTTGTGGAGTTTATCATTTGGGAAGCGAGACATACTCATCAAGTCATTAGGGCAGAGGTTTTTCAACTTATTTGTACAGCCGCTTAAGCAAACCGGCAGATAAAAAGCCAGATTCCTGGTGGGGGGGGATGGATTGGGAGTTTGGGATTAGCAGATGCAAAGTATTATATATAGAATGGATAAAAAAAAGTCCTACTGTTTAGCACAGGGAACTGTATTCCATATCCTGTGATAAACTATAATGGAAAAGAATATGAAAAAGGATATATATATATATATATAAAACTGAATCACTTTGGTGGACACCAGAAATTAACACAACATTGTAAATTAACTATACTTCAATAAAATAAATTTTTTAAAATTCCAGATTCCCAGGGCCCATCCTAGACTAACTAAATCATGTGTCAGGAGGGTGATACCAGAGAATATATATTTTTAACAAACTCCCTACTTGATGCTAATGACCAGGCAGGACTGGAATCCATTGGATATCTTTAAATTTTTTGAATAATTAAAAGTGCTCTATTGTATACTGTTGCAATACGTAGCTCTTAGTATCGATGACCTATTCTGTATTCATTCAGTAATTTAGAGTCTGTCCTATCCAATCGCGTTCTTTTATGGGTTGATAGGACTGAAAGGTGGGGAAGCTGGGCTGGGCCCTTGTTAGCGCAGCTGCAGAGAGCTGCCTAGTCTAGAGAGGGCATCTCTAAATCAGGCTAAGAGACGGTGACTCAAATGTCTGAAAGCACAGCCCTGTGACAGAAGGAACCACGGGTGGTATCACTCCACAGTAGTGCGCCAGGGTTGGTTTACTTACTTAAATATTTATCTAGAACCTACTATGTGTGACGCTGTTCACTGTGCACTGGTGACATGATAATAAGCAAAACGTGATCTCTGCCTTCTTAGGCCCTACAGTCTACTGGAGATTATATTATACATAGAAAATCAGTATTCACGGTCTTCTTTTCCCCCTTTTAAAAAATTGTGATAAAATACACAACATAGAATTCACCATCTTAACCATTTCCCAGTGCACGATTCAGTGGCATTAAGTAGATTCACTTTGTCGTGCACCCGTCATCACCATCCATCTCCCGAACTTTTTCATCAATTTAAACTGAAATTCTCTGCCCATTAAACAATAACTCCCTATATCCCCTTCCCCCCGCTAACCCCAACCCCTGGGAACCACCATGCTGCTTTCTATCCCTATAAATTTGACTACTCTAGGAACCTCATGTAAGTGAAATAATACAGTATTTCCCCTTTTGTGACTGTCTTATTTTACTTAGCATGATGTCTTCAAGGTTCATCCATGTGATAGCATGTGTTGGCATTCCATTCCTTTTTAAGGCTGAGTAGTATTCCATTGTGTGCATAGACTGTGTTCATTTATCCATTCATCCATCAATGGACACTCGAGTCATCTCCACCTTTTGGCTATTGGCCATAATTTGCTATGAGTATTTGTGTACAAATGTCTGAGTTCCTGCTTTCCATTCTTTTGGGTATATGCCTGGTTGTGGAACTGCTGGATCACATGGTAATTCTGTATTTAATTCTTTGAAGAAAGATGCGCTCGCCCCACACTTTCCCCTGTTCATTCTTGCATCCATTGTGTCTGGTGAAGAAAAGCCAGGGCACTGCCTTTCAGCCATCAGAATAAGAAACTGAGACAAGAGGTTTCGAGCGCGGGATCAGGCGGCCTCTAATGCTTCCCACCGAGTCACAGTTCCTCCAGCCCTGGTACAGTTTTCCATAGTCCTATTGCCCTGCCCCAGAGAGAAAGCTGCTGGTTTTTGAGAACTTGATCTCTGTTAAGGTTTTTCAAAGGCCCGGGGCATAGGCACTGGCAAGTTCTAATCTCAACTTTGCTCCATATTGCACGGCAGCCCCAGGCAGGTCATTTAACCTCCACAATTCCCTGTATTTTCCGACTCACTGAGATGGTTGTAATGACCTCCCATCAGAGCTAGTGGTAAGGAATACATAACGATAGACGAAGCGATGTTTGCAAAGCCCTCTGTCGGATGTTCACTCGGCTGCAAGGGACCTTGGCTCTCTTGCTCCCCTGTCTTTGTGTCCACATCTAGAACTGTGATCCCCACGGTCAGCGCTCTCAGATGAATCCCTTGCTGCTTCATAGAGACTGATCTAGTTCTCCATGTTCATCTGTAGTCTTTGCACTTAAACTTCTGTTCTTTGAAGGGTTTGTTCTTCCAGGTCCTTGGGGCGAAGATGGAAAACTACTTAGAGGGGAAGGGCTTAAGATTTCCTACCATCTCTCATTTTCTCCGAATATTCAAAATTGAGCTCAAACTGTATTAAGAATGTTGCTTCCACTGCCTTCAACTTACCTGTGTGTAAGTGTGTGAAGTGTTGCTGTCTTCATCTGCACTTCTGTGTGTTTGACCCACACCATCTTTGATGCAGAACTTAGCACTTCTTTGCATTTGTCAAGGAAATTCTAGACACGTGGAGAGTCTTAGAGAGGATTGTAGATTCTACTGAAGATTTCATGGGGGGAGCCAGAGCAAGAGCATCTCCTGTAGCAAAGACCTTGACATTTTCATCAGCTATGTCTTCCCTCCTAAGTCAAATCACATTGGGGACTGTCCCCACTCCTCTGCCTTTCTCCCCTAGTACATCCAGGATCTTTTTTCTATGTTTTTCCCTCCTGCATTTCCCCTCTTTCATCTTAAATTTCCCCTCCTCCCACTCCCCAAATCATACACAACAGCATGATCACCCCAGCTTGCCCCACAAAGGGCTCTTCCATCTGCACCCTCCCTCAGAAGGCAGTGGTAGATTGTATATATATATATATTTTTTAATTTGAAATAAATTATATTTTTTGACTTAAAACACACATTTATTATTTAACAGTTGTTGTGGCTTACATGGGTCCTCTGCTTCATGGTGTCTCACAAAACTGCAACTCTGTATCTGCCAGGGCTGGGGTCTCATGTGAAGGATCAACTGGGGAAATACCCACTCCAGGCTTTTTTCCACATTGTTGGTGGCAGAATTTATTTATTTATTTATTTTGCAAAGGTCACTTTCCATTTACAGTTATCACAAAATATTGGCTCTATTCCCCGTGTTGTGCAATACATCCCTGAGCCTATCTTATATGCCCAATAGTTTCTGCTCCCCACGCCCCCACCCCTATATTGCCCCTCCCCACCATCACTGGTAACCAGTAGTTTGTTCTCTGTATCTGTGAGTCAGTTTCTTTTCTATTCAGTAGTTTGTTGTACTTTTTAGATTTCACATATAAGTGATATCAAATAGTATTTGTCTTTTTCTGTCTTTATTTCTGTGTTTTATTTGTCTTTATTTCACTCAGCATAATGCCCTCCAAGTCCATCCATGTTGTTGCAGATGGCATTGCAGATGGCAGATGCAGTGTTCCATTGTGTGTGTGTATATATATCTATCTCACATCTTTGTCCATTCATCTGTTGATGAACACTTAGGTTGCTTCCATATCTTGGCAGTTGTAAATAATGCTGCTATGAACTCTGGGGTGCATGTATCTTTTCAAATTAGTGCTTTTGGTTTTCTCAGACATATACCCAGAAGGGGAATTGCTAGGTCATATGGTAATTCTAGTTTTAGTTTTTGAGAGCCCTCCGTCCTCTTTTCCACAGTGGCTGCACCAAGGTACATTCCCACCGACAGTGTAGGAGGGAGGGCTCCCTTTTCTCCACATCCTCACCAACATTTGTTGTTTGTGTTCTTTCTGAAGATAGCCATTCTGACAGGTGTGAGGTGGTATCTCACTGTGGTTTTGATTTGCATTTCCTGCTGACTAGCAATGTTGAGCATCTTTTCATGTGCCCGTTGGCCATCTGCATTTCCTTTTTGGAAAAATGTCTATTCAGTTCTTCTGCCCATTTTTTAACCAGGTTGTTTGTTTTTATGATGTTGAGTTGTATGAGCTGTTTATTTTTTCATTAATTTTTATTAGAGTATAGTTGCTTTACAATGTTGTGTTCATTTCTACTGTAGAGCAAAGCTATACATATATCTCCTCTTTTTTTAGATTTGTACATTTTTTCTTTTACTTATGTAAAAATAGGTTTTATACAACAATATAAAACCTTTCTCTGTTTAAGACTTTTTAAAGCTAACTTTTGTAATATCTTGATATAAAATCGTTGCTTCCTTTCTTAGAAGTAGAAACCCGTTTCCTCCTAAGATCCTCACCCTCTGATATTCACACCTTATATAATTTCCTCCATTTCAGTGAGAGAGGAACTTGTAAATATGATGAGGTATTACCCCCGTGATTGTGTTGTGTTATGTTACGTTACGTTACATGACCTAAGGGATTTTGCAGATGTAATCCAAGTTACTAACCCGTTGGCTCTGAGTAAATCAAAAGGGAGATTATCTGGATGGGCCTGGATCACATGAGACCTTTACATTCAAGTACAGCGATCGAAGACTGAGGAAGTCAGAAATGGAAAGCGCATAAGAGGAGATAGAGGGGACCACATAGCAAAGAACTGAGTAGCTTCTAGGACCTATGAGCAGCGCCCCAGCAGTCAGCCAGAAAGAGAACGGAAGCCTCAGTTCAACAGCTGCAAAATGCTGAATTCTCCCCCCAACCACCTGAACTTGAAAATGATCTGAGGTCCAGAAAAGGACGCAGCCCAGTTGAAACTTTGATGTAAGCCTTCTGCGATCCTGGAAAGCGAATCCAATTCTGTGCCTGGACTTCTGACCTCCAGAAACCATGAGATAATAAATAGGTGTTGATTTAAGCCACAAACTCATGGTAGTAATCCATTACACAACAACAGAAAATGACTATTTGACTTTTATTCTGGGCTTGCTTTCCTTTCATTGTGTATATTAGAATATTCTTGCTTTTTTTGAAACAGTGGTGCTAGCAGAGAGGAGGTTTTTCTATGTTTAATGAAATGGTCTTACTTTGGAGAAATACAAAGTTTACAAATCCTTGCAACTCTCACCTGCCTTATACGGTTTGTTTGGCAATTTTAGTCAACAGTGAAATCACCAAGTCTAGAAATCACAGATTGAAAATGTCCTTTCTCCCCTTGTCATTAAGTGTTTCCCTTCTCCAAAACTTACTTCAAATCAACTTCTTCCCAAGGGTTTCTAGGTATTTCCTTTCCCTGAGAGATCTCCTTCCTCCCCCTGAGAAATCTCCTTCCTTTCAACAGTGAGTTCTTAACATCTGTGCCTGAGTAGTAACTTTTATCTTCTTGTCCAGGTAGTTTTGAATCCTGTGTAAAGTTCCCCACTTTTTGTCTTGCCTCCTCAGCTAGAGGCCTGCAGACAGGACCATGATGTCTGGCTCCCGTGTCCCCCACTGAGACTCCCCTTGTGCCTGTTACACAGGGGATGCTCCCATATAAGTTTGGATTGATTGCTTTTACAAGTCAGGGACCAAAATGTACTACTAAGTAAAGCCAATCAACTCACCTTTTGATTCTTTATCCACTCCTGTGTTTAGACATCACCTGCTATATTTGGCCCCATTTTTGCTAAAGAAAAAAAAAAGGACCGCTGGGCATACATCCCTCTTTCAGAGAGAGAAATAATTTGAGCAGTAGCTGGTCCGTGGCATTAAAGATTGAATGACTGTAATGTGTCCAGCCCATGGTCAGCTTGTTAGGAATTCTTTGCAAGGCAAGAAATAACCCAAGAGCCAGAGACCTTGGAGACAGCAGGGAAGAGGGTTGTCAGTGGTGGTGTCCTTTCTGGAGACATCCTGTTACAATTCCTGGGCTGGTAGCACGGACACCATTCAGTGGCTTCTCCACCTCAGGGAAACATCCAGCATCTCAGGGCACATGAGGCTCTCAGTCCCTTCCAGCCTCATCCCCGCTGCTGTCCCTATGCAGCTTCTGATTCACTTTTACTCACCTGCTGGCAGCTCTCCTGTGCCCCGTGGTTGCCTGTTCTGGAGTGAACTTTCCTACTGCCTCTTCCCCAATCCCATTCATCCAATGATTTCTCCGTTTATCCTTCAAGCCTCCAGTCCAGTATCACTTCCACGCAGACTCCCCTGAGCCGTGGACTTTTTCACAGACGTTTACTGAGGGTTTTCCCTGTACTGAGCACTTTAAACAAGTTATCTCCCATAATGCTCTCGGCAGCCCGATGAGGCGGACGTTATCCCTATTTTTACAAAAGATGAAACCACAACCTAAGAAGGTTACATTACCTGCCCAAGTTTTTATAGCTCCTAAACCAGAGCTTAGTTAAGCCTGGGGCTGTTTTCATCCAAAGCCTGTGCTCATAATGTCAAGGTCCTTCTCGTTTTTTTTTTTTCTTGGTACGCAGGCCTCTCACTGTTGAGGCCTCTCCCATTGCGGAGCACACGCTCCGGACGCGCAGGCTCAGCGGCCATGGCTCGCGGGCCCAGCCGCTCCGCGGCATGTAGGATCTTCCCGGACCGGGGCACGAACCCGCGTCCCCTGCATCGGCAGGCGGACTCTCAACCACTGCGCCACCAGGGAAGCCCAAGGTCCTTCTCTTGACCTCCATGCTGTGTTGCTACCTGGCACCCCACAGCTCCTTCTGCATTAACTCTGGGAAAGTTCTCATTTCTTCCTGACACTGTTTTTTCAAATCTGTCTCTGTCATTGGTCTGTGAACCTCAGCGAGGCCGGGATCGTGTTCTCTTTATCTTAATGTATATTCTCAGTGCCTCAGTGCCTGTTGGACACACCTGAGCTTAATGAATGAGCAATTAAAATAATAGCAAAAGGAAACGGGGATGGAAGGAAAGAAACATCTAAGAGAAATCCTAATCTACTCTGAATTAACTTTTCTATGGTAAGGCCAGTAATGGCCTCATTAGGAAGGCCTTGAATTCAGCTTTTGTTTCATTGAAGGGGAAAGGAGAATTGCAAGGAAAAAAATCTAACAGAGTTCCACAGAGTGGGGGAAATAAAGGAGGGAGGAGAATAAGTCTGTTTCTTTCTCGGTCACACAGGGATTTTATTGTATCATTGATGTTTAATTGCACTTATTTTATAAATATTGGATGAAGTCTGCTCTGTGCCATTGTGTAGCATTTTTTAAGATATTCCACTCCCAAATCTCATTTTCACAAACTTACCACCTTATGGCATCATATGTAACACACGTGGAAAAGAAAGATCTTTCCCTTGAAGCAGAGAGTGGTGGCATTTAATACATGGTTTGGGGAGTATAAATGGCCACCTCAGGGATGGTGATGTGGGGAAAGAGAGGCTGTACAAGGTAATATTTACTTTATATCAGCACTGAATATGTAATTTGCGATTATAAAATCATACCACGGCCTAACAAAAGTTCATCACTGGCCCCTTAACCTTCTTATCCTTTCATCTTTAAGTATGAAGGTTTCTCGATGATTTAAGCATTTCCCAAGAGGTAAGAGGCAGCCAGTAAAAACAAAATAACGCAGCCACCCTGCATGCTCCAGACTTGTACTACAAGACTTACAACCAAAGCAACCCTGGAAGCTTCGTTTTACCTCATCAGTTTCCTGAGCAGGAATCATGTTGGTTTTCGTTTGCTCGGCACCCCGGTCCTGTGCCAGCTTCCTCTTTGTTCCCCTTCTTGCTGTCATCACCGCCTCTTTGTGTCCTCAAAGCACCTCTCTGTCTTTAGTCATTCTCTTCCTTTCCATAGCAAAGGAAGGTGTGTCCCTCTTTTCCAAGGGTAAGACCACTCTGTCTAGGGAAGAAGTACAGTGAACATTGAGAGCCCCAGGGTCAGGTTTGCTGCTTGCAGAAGGTGATTTTAGGTGAGTTGCTGTGTTCTCTAAGCCTCCATGTCCACACCCGTAGATAACGGGGCCTCTCTGTTGCTTACATCTCTGGTCTCTGCCATCGCAGAGTTTCTCCCCAATGAATGGAGTTTGTATTCTCTTGGCAGTAGGAAGACAAACATTATTACACAGTGCCAAAATAAAAAAATACCTAAAAACATACTTAATATTCCTTTCTCCTGTAGAAAGAAATGAACTTTCCTTGACTCTCTGAGTCCTAAAGCCGTGATTACTTTCTCACTTTGACTACATTGCAAGAGAAAACCCTTTTTCTCTGTCTCCACTGCCTCATCACCTATTCATCCACCCCTTAACCCATTACAAATGCCATTCTTCCTTCCTCTGTCTTTGGATGACCCATGACCTCATACCTAAATCCAATAGCTGTTGTTCATTTTTCTTTGCCTTTGATGTCACTGTAATATTTTACCCTGCAGTGGGCAAATTCTTGTTTTGAAACTACTCAGTGTTGTTCTGTCTTGTCCAATTGGGTGTGTCCTTCCTGTTTTTATTAAAGATAACACACTTCTTCTGGTCTCCCAAGCTTCAGAGCATAGCATAAACTTTGAGTTAGCATAGCTTTTATTTACTTACACCCAGCCAGCCACCAGGCCCTGCTAAGTCCTCATTTGCTGAGTTTTCCTTGCCTCACCCTTCCCCATGCCTCCCATTCTGAAAACAGTTTTGTTGTGTTGACTTTATGCCCAGCCTCTTAATAGTTTTGTGGCCTTTGACAAACTACTTAATTTGTCTAAGCTTTGGTTCCTTCATCTGTAATAGGAATAATTAATAATAATGTTTTACTTCCAAGGGTTATTGTGAAGATTAAATGAAATAATAGTCCTATCTATTCATGTACTAAGTAGCCCATACATGTTAGCTATTAACTGCTCCATACCACTCCAGACCCCAGATAGGTTGTGTTTTTTGTTTTGTTTTTTGTTTGTTTGTTTGTTCACTGGAATAAGAGGCAGTCATCCCTTTTTTAAATTTTATTTTTGCAGTATGCGGGCCTCTCACTGTTGTGGCCTCTCCCGTTGCGGAGCACAGGCTCCAGACGCGGAGGCTCAGCGGCCATGGCTCACGGGCCCAGCCGCTCCGCGGCACGTGGGATCTTCCAGGACCGGGGCACGAAATCGTGTCCCCTGCATTGGCAGGCGGACTCTCAACCACTGTGCCACCAGTGAAGCCCAGTCATCCCATTTTTAATTCTATTATTATGCCTTCCTCCAGCTTCCCCCCATGTGGTACTCCATAGACTCCAGGCACAAATACTAGATCAGTCTGAATACTGTGCAGTTGTGAAGGTTTTGGAAGAGTATAGGCTTTGGAGTTGTCAGCCCTTAGCTTGAATCCTTATTCTGGTACTAATTAGCTAGGTGACTTTGGTCTGGCTTCCAAACCTCTCTGAGGCTCAATTGCCTCAACTTAAAGATCACAGTAGTCATAGATACCATGCAGGGCTGTTGAAGGAATGAAAACTATCCAGCCCATAGCTTAGTACCTAGCGCAGAGTTCACGCTCAGTAAATGATAATAGTTGATATTATATCATCCCCCGACCCCTGCTGTCTTTAACCCAGGGAATGAAATTCTGACAGTCTTGACGGACAGTCAAACTCACCCACAGGTCAGCCTCAGCCTGCCCTTCCAGCTGCCATCGCTGTCTTACTTTCTGGTTATCTCCTTACGTAAACTGCTTGACCCATGGAAGGGACCTCATTTTTCCCCAGCCTCTGTCCTGCAGTATTTTCCAACTCCTCCTTTCTGGAATCCCAATACCCTCTTCCTCCTTCTTGACCAAACCCTCTTGTTCTCCCAGGACCAGATCCAGTCTGACTTCATGAGATGAAAACATAAGAGGGATTTTAAGATTGCTACTAATCTACACCTTACTATGCCCGTCTGTAATTGGAACTCTGACACATTTAGTGTAGAAACACATCATATTAGCAAATGATTTTACAGTCCTTGTGTTGTTTTAAAATGGCATTCGTTGTGTGTGTGCGTGCACGTGCGTGTTTATTTATTTACTTATTTTCTTGATGACTTTTTCTTTGTTGCCTATGTTTCTTCTGTAATGCTTAGATAGATGTTGAGCAGCTACACACTGAAAGCTTACTAAACTCTTACTGATGATTTTCTAGATTGATTTTCATGGAATTTGCATCTTATGCACCATCTGATTCTTAGTTTGCCCCATTTATTTCTTGGCTCCCACACAGAACCTTTTTCTCCAAGAGGTTCCATCTGCTTTGCAGAAATGAGCTCATGAATCATTTCCTTCCCCACTCTCTTTGTAAACTGCAAAAACAGGCAGGCAGCCCTTCTGGGGTAAGTGGAAGTAGGGATCAGATGAAACACCGCAGTTGAAAGTAGGCTCAAGTTTGTCAAGTTCTGGTTCACATTATTAACGCATGGTGTGTTGAGAAATGAAGCAGGGACAGTTCTGTTCAGTGGAAGGAACAAGGTGCTTTGGAGCCAGGCAGGACTGGGCTCAGATCCCGGCTCATCCTGTTGTGTGCGTTCGTTGAGACCTGTGGAGAGTCAGTTAACCTCTCTGAATCTTTGTTTCTCAATCCATAAAGCGGGGGTGACAGTATGTGCCTACCAGGACTATTGCGAGATGAGAGAGATTGTATGAAGAGGCCTAGCATAGCTCCTGGGACAGAGTAGACATTTAATACTACTGTTCTTCAGTTTCAGAGGTGTTTGGCTGCCTCCCAAAGAGAACACTGCCAAAATTATTGATGCATATGCCACAGACTTTGCAAAAATCTTCTCATCCCCGCTCGAGCTGGTTGTAAAGTTGTTTTTTAGAAGTTGATTATTTTGCTATTCTTGCTTCACAGAAGGAAAACTTGATAAAATTGTGAGTTAGGGCTGTTTTTGTTATTTCTGACCTGACAGCCAGCAAAAAAAGTCTGAAAATTACCCTTTTCCCTTTACTTCGAATTTTCAAGAACTGATCAATTTCTAAGTTCCCTAGAGAGAATTCAATACGGCAGTTTGGAGTTCGGCTAATACTTTTTAGTCATACATTCGCAGGTGGACCTTGGTAGAATGTTTGCTTCACCTTTGTGTTTTATGTTCGCTCTTTTAAAATGACTTAGGGAAACAGAATGTTGAAATGGTGGTCTGGATAGAGGTCAGGGTAGCACCCAACTTGGCCATCTCCCAGCTGGGTGAGACAGTTTGATGGCCTTTAGCTTCCTCATCATTTCCACTCGAAATGATTAGCGTAACACTCAGTTGACCACACTTACAAGAATTTCTTAAGCATACAATTAGTCTTCATGTATAAAAGAGCTTCCAAAGACTGTAGTTCTATGTGCATACAAAGAATATAATAGTTTTTTTTTCTACTCATGTTTATAAATTGGAAAATAACACAATTATAGAAATAGCAACAAAGGATAGATATTTTTTGAGGACATTCTTTGTGCCTACTTAACTAATTCAAACTCCAAAGAATCCTATGGATTAAGTTCTGTTAATAGTTTTCCTTTTGCTAATGAGGAGGCACAGGGATGGGAAGTTACTTTTGACTGAAGCCTCATGTTATAAACAGAGGTGCCAGTGTTCAAATGTGGGCAGTCTGTCTCCAGAGCTGATGAACTTAATGGCCACACAGAGAAATTCCACATCCTAGTATTTTTTACTGTAGCATATTTAGTAATCACCTATTATATGTCAGGTGATGCAAATCATAGGGGAAGCTAGCATAGACCAGACAGGCCTGATTCTTGCTCTCATGAAGTTCATGCGATAGATAGAAAAACATGTGAATGAGGAAATAAATAATTGCACGTTGTGATAAATGATGTTAGTAAAACCAACAGGTGCTGAGATGGAGAATAAAGGTTCAGGGGAGGCCTCTATTTGAATTGGACAATCGAGGAAGGCTTCTTGGAAGGGGTGACATTTAAGCTAAAAACCCAAGAGATGAGAAGGAAATAGCCTTACACAACTGGGACACCTCAACTTAGCCATTGAATAGACACGCAGAGCACAAAGAAGACCAAACATAACACCTTATTTTAGACTAAGAAGGCACTTCGCCTTTTAAACTCAGAGAGTCGGACAAAGCATCTCCCAGAAGTTGAAGGGTCCTTTTTCATGGTTGAAACTTTGAATTTCTTAGAGCAACTGCTGAGTTACATCACTAGCATCTACCTGATTCTTGAGCCTTCTCCTCATGTAAAACGGACGTTGCCTTTGCTGGCAGGACATTCAAAATGGATTTCTTACAGGTTAGCCTCCTAGGACTGAGGCTAGAAAGGAAGCCTTTTTAATCGAAGCAAATACCTCAGCAAAAAGCTTGGGACTTTGAAATGGAGGACACAGTGCTTAGCCTTCGAAGATGAGAGTCACATGGGCTGCTTTCCTTACAATGGTGCTGCATAAGAGAGAAAACCATTCATTTGAATTTAGGTAATCAAAATTTCTGGGCTTTCAAAAACCTGAATTTCAAACTTTGCATCACAGCCCATTTCCTTGGTAAGAGTATAACGTGGTAATGCGGTGTCCTGACAACCCTTTCCCTACTGCCAGGATTGCTGGGAGAATACTTAAGATACTTCGTGATACTCAGTATTAAACTATCTCCGAACACTCAAGGGAAAACTCATTATCAAGTGGTTCCACAAACATTTTAGTATAGTTTTCTAAGGCAAGTTGCTTGTAAATTTCTACCAAGCACCACTTTCAGAGATTTCATTGAATCCCTGTATCTTGAAACTTACAAACCCAACCCATAAAAATAATTTAAATGCCCATCAATAGGGTATCCGTTCATTTATGAAAATTCTATACAATTCAGTAATGTGTATCTTTTCAAAAGAATGAGGTAGATAAGACAAAATTATCATAAAAGGATATTCTTGATATAACATTGACAGGAAGGAAAGGGTATACAGGAGGGGTTGGCATACTTCTCCTGTAAAAAAAAAAAAAAAACAGTGAATATTTTCGGCTCTGAAGCCATATGATTTCTGTCACAACTCCAGGTCTCTGCTGTGTTAGTATGAAAGCAGCCGTAGGCAGTACATAAACAAATGAGTGTTGTGGTATTCCGATATGACTCTTATTTCCAGAAACAGTCAGTGGACCCACAGGCTGTAGTTTGCAGGCTTTTTTTTTTGTTATAAACTATGGAGAGTGTGAAATAATGTGTTATTAAGTAACAATTAAATATTTGGAAGGATGTATACCAGAGTGTTTAAGGTTGATTATATTTTAGGAATGGAATAATGGAGTGATTTTACCAGCACTTGTTATAATGAGCAACAGTTGCCTTTATAACCAGAAACACAGTGAAGATACTTCCCTATTTAAAGGAAAAAATCAGACTTTGCACTAATTCTGGGTGGCTCATTCCAAATAAGTGATGTTTATATTTTTACTGTGCCTTTAGAGCCATTGCTGGCCTTGTATTCTTTGGAGGCAGCAGCAAGAAGTATAGAATTAAACTAATTAAATGTATGCAAAAACAGTGCGTAATTACCCTCAATCATGAGCAAGTTTTTAGTCTGGAAGCGTATCTAAAGTGAAGGTCCAGCTTGAGTTATACTCTGATGTCATATTCTAGAAGAAGATGAACCTTCATGCAAATCCTTAGGGAGTGCAGATTTTCCAATATAATAAAACCTCAGGGCTCTAACTGGTCTGGTATTTCTCTGCCACCTGAATTTTGCATTATCAGAGCATTGGACTTCTTCTGCATGATATTGTGCTAGATTAGAATGTGCCCTGAATTTTTTTCTATCGTATGGTATTAATAAACACAACTGAAAGGAGAAAGTAGATTGTCCCAAAGTCTGTCTGCATGGTTATCTCTTTTGCCTAATGACAGTGGTGATGATGGGATGTGAGCACTGGATCAGTGGTTGGGAATGACTGACTCTGTAGGTCTCACGTGATCCTGAGGTTCTCTAATTTCATGATTCAACTGTTAATCAGCCTGAGTATTTTCTAAGGTTCAGATCCTTGACTGGACTTGAGATGAAATGAATGCACATGATTTGTATTTGAGATTCATCATCCAGGTCCAGTTGACGGAACAAAAAAATAATATGTAGCCCAGGTTAGATCTTATTTTAACAAACATGGAAGCAGAAACTCAACTGTTAGGTACTGAATGGCCTGCCCTCTGCTCGACTCCAGAATACCAGGGCAGACATTTCCCCCACCTTGTAACATTCCTGTATCAGTGAAGTCTGTAGTCCCTGGATTTCAGAAAGCAGTTAAAGGAAGCCAATCTATGGTTTTTAATTTACTCTTAATTAGAGAAAAGCCTCCTGACAACTTTCAACTAAAATAGGGTTTGGATTTTCAAATACAGAATCATGGACTGACAAATATATATTTAGGAAATACGTGCCTGATGGTTCATCAAATTGCTAGAAAAAAATTAGTTAAACCGTTTTTCTATTTTAGAGAAACGATAATTATTCCATTGTCTCTCCATAGTCATAGTGAACTCCCCAATGAATTTCACTGGGCATATAAGCTTTTCCTCCTTTTAACTACCCTGGAGAAATGTCTCGGGGGGATAAAATGCTTTAACATCTAAATTTCTTTGTTTGCTCATTCACAAATATCTGATAAGGGCCCCACAATATGACAGGTCCTGTGCCATGTGCTAGGAATATAGGAGTCACTTAACTTGCCGTGTGATCTTGGGAAAACTTTCTTCATGTTTCTGCTCTCCTTTATCCTGTTGATCTTGTAAGAAAGTCACTTACAGTAAGTTCTCAGCCTTAGGCAGATCCAAAACTTTAGGCAAATTTGCAGTGCTATCTGCAATCTTAGAGCACACTAATGACACCAAAACTTTACCAGCAAGGACTATGTGTTCTTTTAAAAATTTAGTCATTTAAAAGAGTGAAAAATAGCACCCGATTGTTTTATTCTTTTTCTTCTTATACTATTAGTGAGTTTGAAGAATGCACACTTTGGGCTCTAGGTCAAATGCAGTTTCATTTCCTTATCATGTTCTGAGATTTTCTTTGCTAAGGAAATTATTCTGTAGTGGCACGAAGTAAAAGAAAGGGCAGGAGAAAACAATCCTTTTTTAAAACCTCATTTTAGGGAACAAAACTATTTGAGAAAACTGTTTCCACAACACATTGCACGTTTATAATGCAGTGATGCTGCAAACGTTTCAGTTGAATTCCTTCATCTCATTCCCGAAGGAAAGTCCTCAGTTTCTCTGTTTTTATCCTTGTTCCAAATGCCACAAGTTTATTTCCATCCTTATTTCACTTTTGGAGGGAGTATCCCAAGCAGCAAGGCAGGAGCATACCTGTCTAGTCATTAATAAATGATCGTGGGCGCTTCAAAATGCAGGACATATATAAATACTTTGGGATAATGCTGACAAGAATACCTCACAGGGAAATGGGGAAAGCAAATGAATTATTTGAAGTTTGCTTAATATTTTCAAGCAATTTTCAGAGAGTGTCTTGGGCATTGTCGTAGTCTGTTCAGGCTGCCATAACAAAATACCACTGTCTGGGTGACTTAACAGAAATTTACCTGCTCATAGTTTTGGAGGCTGGAAGTCCAAGATTAAGGTCCAGCAGGGTTCACTTTCTTGTGAAGACTCTCTTCCTGGATGCAGATGGCAGCCTTCTTGCTGTGTCCCTACATGATGAGGGAGGAGCAAAGAGTTTCTGGTATTTCCTCCTCTTCTTCTTCTTTTTTTTTTTTTTTAATAAGGGCACAGGTTCTATATGGTCAGGGCTCTACTCTTGACTTCATTTAACCTTAATCACCTCCTTAAATGCCCTATCTCCAGTGCAGGAGGGATGGGGCAGGTGTTAGGGCTTCAGCATATGAATTTGGGAGGAACACAATTCAGTTCCCAGCAGTAAATATTAAGAAATTGAACTATTGCTGGTCTAGAGCTTAGGTGTCAATTTTACCTTATGATTTCTTGCCCTCACCCTTTGTCTTAGTTGTTCCAGGAGCATCAGAAGTATTTCTAATCCTCTCCCCTCTGAGAAGCATGGAATGGATGGAAAAATGCAAGACAGGGATTGGGTGACTTCTGCCCATTGACTTGTCAACATGAAAGACAGTTATGAGGATCAAACAAGATTGTCGACTCAGAGATCTCAGAAATCACGCATGCTAAATCTTATATCCAGGTTTTCCGATGGAAAAACTAAGGTTCAGAAAGATGAAAAGCTTTGTTTGACCTTCTGATAATCAATTACTGATGTCCTGGAGGTCTTCTGACACCCATCACAGTGCTCAGTGTAGTAATGGATGTGATTGTGCTTTCAAATGAAAGGTCATATGTTAATGAGTTCCAACTTCATGGGATAAGTCAACATCAGTTAAGATATTTGTGGCTGCAAACAACATAAATCGATGCTGATCCTAATCAAAAGGCTATTAGGGGCTCACAGAATCAGTGAACAGGGTAGGGGGCACTTGGTTGACCGGACAGGGTCCTGTTGGCCATTCTAACTGCCACAGAGTAGGAAGTACCCTGAGCCTCATTTGCAGGATACCATCCCTGCTGCTGGAGGCATGCCTCTACCACCATCACCTGGAGTGAATTTGAACAGTTCTATGTCTTTGAGGGACCTCATAGGATGTCACAGTGCCAGGAAGAAGATTTCTAGTCATCCGATTCTAGTTCCTGCACTTACGCCTTTACTGCCTGAAACTGATAAGGGAGGACTTGACCCCTTCATCTTCCATAAAGCCTTCCATAAGCCCTGTCTTTACACATAAATGGGGTATACTCCAAAACAGAAAGCAGTTAAGCACAGGATATTCAAAAAATAAGGGCTAAAATCTGCTACCACCTCCAACCTAAGAGCTTCAACCGTTGAAAATGATTAGTGCCATGGTAAGCTCGTTTCCAGTGAAAGTTTCACATTTCAGCTTTACCTTGAGCCCTCTGGTCTACTGTTAGACTAGTGTACATTTGGCATTATCATTTATTTTCCCATTCAGAATGAAATCTAGTATTGACCTCTCTTCTTTGATACATGTTGATTTCGGCATCCTGTTCCCATTGTGTTTCTAGAGATGCACTGTCACTTGGGTGCTTCACTATGGAAGTGAACTTTATTAACCTACTTTGTTAGCTTACCACAATTAAGAGGCATATCTCAATGTACTCTTGGGGGTGTTTTACAACCCCCTACAGAATTCAGGCATATTTATCATTCACGATCTGGCTACCAAGAAATTATATACACATTTGAGTATTTGACCACGTAGGTACCCTTTTTCATTTGTGGATTCAACTAAAATAGAAGTAACAATCTCAATTACTTTCCCCTTAAACAGCAAGAGATGTATCTGTCTTAACTAAAAGAATGAGAATTTGTTACCAGCAATATTATGGCCCCGGATTACATGTCTACAGAGAGTTTTCAGTATCCTACATTCTGTTCTCCGGAGCATAGCCACAAAAGGAAGTTTAGGAACTGAGATTCTGTTGGTGAGAAAACACATGGATCTTTATTTAGTCCCTGACACCAGCACCTCCATCACTTTCTTTTTAAGAATCAGATTTATAGTTTTTGTGAAACAGGAACACTGCCTCTCAGAATGGCATCTGGATGCTATTCATGTATCGATTCTAAGTATGTGATAAAATTGTCCTTCTAGTTGCTGGCAAGCCATAAGGGTGAGACGGTGGTGGGTAAGCACCTGGCTGGTCCTTGAGATGCAAGGGCAGATGGAGGTTGGTGTCTATCACTTGCCACATGTATTGGTTTCCCAAGGGGACAAGAGAACAGAGAGCACTGTCTTGAGCCATGATCTTGGTCTTTTACTGAAACATCGTTTAAACATATGTCTATGGCTAAGACCTAGCTCCTTTCCATAGTTACAGAGCAGAATATTTTTTTCTATTTCCAAAAGTGATAGTTGCCAAGGTGAGTGTGTGTTTATGTGAATGCAGGCGAAGCACTGAGAATGAATTTGTAGACTAATACAATGGACTGTTTTTTTCATCCTTGCCCAGGGTAACTCCACACCACGAGACAGCAGAACTCTTAGTTCTCTTAAGGTTGTAGAACTCGTGTGACGTGCTCTACCCCCATCCTCCACCTCAGTCTCTTCCCTCCCAAACACTTGAAGACAGTCCCTTGGCCCTGGTGTATCTGGCTTTAGCTTCCTCAACCTCTTCCCATGGTAACATTGCAAAAATATTTTCTTCGATTTTGCCCTCAGCTTGACAGTCTTTTTTTTTTCTTCCGAAACCCAAGTCTTCCTTCTCTAGGTATTACTTACATCCTAGTTCAGTTTGAGTTCAGAGCACTGATGGACCGATCTCTATGGTTTGAATGGATTCAGATTTAAAATGTCCAATTAGTTCCTACCACGTGATTTGACATATAAAAATGTTGAGTATGTCATAAATGGAAGGGAAGCTATTTTGAATGTGAAGTGGATAATATATACATGAACCATGAGGGAAGTAACAATTGAAATTTGTTCTTATGGCATTTTTAGTAAGCCCAGCCCATTAGGAGGTTAGAGAATATTGGAAGAATACTCCATAATGTTCCAGTGAACTCAAGTTACTAATTTTGTGTGAATTTCACAGGGCTGTTTCTTTGCCTGATATTTCTATACAACTTACGTAAAAAAAAAAAAAAAAAAAAAAAAAAAACGATTTCAGCTGAAGCCAATTTCTAATTTCAATTTCTCTCTTACAAAGAAACTTATTCTGCCTCTTCCCAGCATGGCCGGGCAACCGTGTTCAGGTTTCTGCCCAGATAAGAGATCAATGTGGTATTTCCATGGTGGCTTTTTAGAGAGATTCTTTGCTGTGTAATTGCCAAGACAGTTAGTTACAAGCTCCGGGTAGTATCTCTTAAAACTGAAAGCTCCTTCCCGCTGTAAGAATTGTGTTCCTCTTCAGTAGTGTCGACAAGATGGAGAGCCGTTTGGGATGTTATGAGTCTGAAATGGCTGTCTGTTGGTGATCCATGCTTCAAAGTGGTTATGATTCAGTTCTAATCAATTGACATTTATGGCTTTTAGGATCTAGACAGGGGCTTTCAATTCAGCTCAGTCAGGGGTCCTCAAATAAGCATCTGTTATGTTTGTTTCCCGATGTCTTTCTTTCAAACCTGTTATTTCCCCTAAATCAAAGGCTCAGTTCAGTAGAGCCTGAAAATTAAAAAAATAATAATAATAACAACAACTCCAAATGGTCCCAATGGGACATTTTACAGAAAACTGTTACAAAGAGGCACAAAGAAAGTGCACAGGGGGATTTAGAATCGAAATGGCCTAATTCCTCTCAAGCCCTCTAAGCTGTTATTCATAAAGAGGGTAATAACCCAGCTTAGATTACATAGTATATTCATGGGTTCTCTCCTACGTCAGCTCAGTTGAAGCATTGTAATAACCAAGTTGCAGAACTTTTGGTGGTACGGCAGGAAGCGTAACACTTTGACAGCATTGATTTGCATCCTGACCCTGAATCTACAAACTCTCTAACCTTGGAAGAGTTGCCGATCTCAGATTAGCACTGGTTTCTTCATCCATCAATTGAGAAATTGTTTTATCCATACACAGATATTTAGTGAGCCTCTACTATGTGCCTGGTACTGCACAAATGGTTGGGACTGCAGATTTTTTAAAAATCAGGCCATATCCTTTCCCTTATGAAGCTTATCCTCTAATACGGCTTAACTGCAATTAGTATTTTTATTGTATCCCAGGCGTCTGCTGAGGCAAACTACCATTTGCTATTAAAATGAGACATAAACCTCCTATTAGGCACTCCTGGAGTAATTCAGCAGCCCCCTTGGTATCTTCATGAATTCACGGAGGAAAGAGATTTACTTTTATTCTTTCCATTTCTCATTCCAAATTCTTGCCTTTGCTATCTATATTAGTGCAGTTTATGAGTGTTCTCACTGATAAACCATCCCGGTCTGTAAACTGGTCATTTTCCAAACCATCCATCCCCAGAATTCCACCGACACGAGGCTATGGGTCCAGCAAACTATTATATGTGATTTGGGATGACAGAAGTAGCTTGCATCACAAATTCCTTAAAATTTAAATATATTGTCTTGTTAGAAGGCCTTTGGCTGTGCCCCATCCTCCCCAGAAATTTCTAACTGGTTCCATATCTCTGCACAGTCTTCCCTCCCCGTATTGCTAAGCCCTTCTCTCCATTAGTCCAAGCGCCTGAAGCCTACCTGGCCACACACAGCAGTCTTCTGAGCATCCACTCACGTACACATACCCATCTTGTTTGGAGGGATTCTGGTACTTGTTAAAGTTACATTTTTCCCGCCCTCATTATATGGCCCTTGGTGTTTGGTACCCCAAGCGATTATCTTTTTTTTTTTATTTCACAACTGCTGACAGCTTTCTTCACCACAGTCAATGAACTTTACAAACACAGCTCAGCAGGACTATCCCTGGGACAAAAGAAACGCAGCCACACATGTGATCTTATAGTCCCCTGGCATCATCTTCACACTTGTGCAAGAGCCTCCCAAGTGGAGACGTAGTCTGGACGAGAGAGTGAGAGACCACGTGAGCAGACAGGTCACTTCTCAATAGCCATAGAGTTTGAATTACTTAGGTGGCCCTTAAGTAAACGAGAGTCTTCAGCAGTAGGCACTTGAGGTTCTCAGTTGTGGCTAGAAAAGGCTCGTCATGAAATCACAGATGCTCCTTACAAAACCCGGGGAGTTCCGTCACTTGCTCTTTCTTGCCTTTGGAGAGTTTTCTGATTAGGCTCTGGTTCGAGGATAAATCCTAACACCCAATGAGCAAGGCTTTACCTGGCCCAGCACCTGAGATAAATGTGAAATCACAGTGAGTGCCCTTCAGAAATTACAGAGATAAATACAGCCTCATATTATGCTGGGCCAGGGAGTCCATGAAGTGCTTGGACTTACACCTTCCACCCGCCAGCTGAGAGTGTTTCATCAGCACTTCACTGATGTGGTTCCCAATGAAGGTCAGAAAGTTAAACGTATTGCCCAGCAGCCAGGGTTGATAGTTCATGTCTTGATCTTATCACCGGGCCTCTTTTTCCCATTCCAATTGCTTTTTGAGGACTTAGAACTGCTCACATGGGGGACCTGTTTGCAGTGAGTAGGAACCTAAGTAAAAATAAAAATCAAGCTGTGTAAGGCAGAAACACAGCATTTGAAACACAGTTTTGCAGTTCGCTCCCCAAATATGGAATCTAACCCATCCGTTTCTGTCAGAATGATGTGACCCAATAGCAAAGTCGTTATTTTCTTTTTTTTCCTGTCTTTGGTTCCTCTTTCTCAGACATCAAAGTCTAGCCTGTTTTCAAACAGGCGCCTGTCGAAGGGATCCACTTTTGCTTTCCCACCTTCCCTTCAAATAGAATGATGGCAGCAGCTGTGTAAAGGAATCCACACGTGAAATAGAGTCGCTGAAAGCGAACATGTGTCTAGATCCTTCATCTTCGTAAGCAAGATAACACAGTATGTTCTCATATCTCCAAATTCATGAACACCATAGTATAAGATTTCTTTGATTTCCTTATGTATAAAGCAGAGGATCTCAACAACAGCATTATTGATATTTGGGGCCAGGTAATTCTTTATTGTAAGGGTTATCCTGTGTGTGTAGGGTGTTAGGCAGCATCCCTAGCCTCTACCCCACTAGATTTCAGTAGCACAGCCCCCTGCCCAGTTGTGATAAGCAACGATATCTTCAGACATTGCCACCTGTCCCCTGTGGAGTCAATGACCCCCTTGTTCCGGTTGAGAACCACTGATGTAAAGTGAGGCTCACGTGTCCCTCTGTAGGGTGCTAGGAGGATTAAAGGGAGTTGTGTGCTAGTCGAGACCAAGAAATCTGCAAGTCGTGAAAACCGGGAGGTCGGCAGCATTCACCCACCAACGGATCGACCTGACTCAAACACCAAAGTCATGACGCAGGATTAGTCTTAGCAAGAGTACGTTAAGTCCATTTCACAAAGGTCCTTAACAACAGTTGAACCAGGAGCTATCACACAGGCAAAGAGTACAGGTCTCCTAGTGTCTCAGGTACTCTGGATGTGCAGGCGTGCCTAGCATCTTACATCATTTCCTTTTTGAATGTCACAGTTTGGATTGTATACATGTGCTAAAAAATAATGTTGAAGAGTTGGGGAAGAGAGAGGGAGGACAGCCTCTCAAGGGGAGAGCCCCAAGACACAGGGGTCACCTAGGCACGGGCTGAACCTCAGCATCCTTATATGAACTCCCTGGTTCTACCCCAAGCTGGGTTTGCATCTTGACTCTGAGAGCCACCTAACTGTGGAAACTTGGCAGGTTGCTTTACTGTTCTGTGCCTCAGCTTCCTCCTCCGTAAAGTGGGGATATTAACAGTACATCTCTCATAGAATTGTAGTGAGGATTACATAAAATAACATGTGAAGAGTGTGTACCTGCTCCATGTCACTCAATTAACCTTAGCTAATAGGATTATCATTGTCATCATCATCGTCATTGTCATTATAATGAGAGTGTGAAATAGATTTATTTTGGATGGCAGGTGCAGAATGTTGAGTTAATCACACTGTTCAGGTCGTGACCCGTTTTTATGATGGATCTGTACAAGGTTCTACTCTTCAGTTTGTATTTACTTCCTTTCATTCTCGTATCCTACGTCCACCACCCTTCCCCCCACCATAGAAAATCATTCTAATGTATTTATTGAGTATCTTTTTCTGCACGTGTTCTTACAAAATACATATTGTTTTATATGCACGTATCTTTAATTTACACGAGCAATATTATGCTATGTCTGATTTTTCATACTCTCTTCACTCAGCCTGTTGCTGCTTGTTCCTATAATCCTTCGCAGTTAACATGATGGTCCGTGATGTACACCAAGCATTTTACTTTTGTATTCTCCCGTTGATAAGAACCCAGATGGCCTCCAGCTCTCCACAAGTAACACAACAGTGAATGTCGTCATACATAAACCCTTAAGGTAACATGAGAGGATTTACTTGGAGTATACACTGTTCGCCCATTCCTGTCAAACAGAAACCGAAATACGAAAGCATTCCAAATTTTCAGTCTTACCACACTGATATCACTGTTGCCTGCGGTTTCATTCAGAGCAATCACGTCAGTATATGAAGAGGACGACAGTGATAACTGCATCTGTTTATTGCGTGTTTTTTATATGCTGGATGTTTTATATGTTGGGGGTCCCCCAAACCGCCCTCAGGTTCGTTAAGGCTCTAAGAGAACTCCCAGGAAGGACTCAGCGTATAGTCACACTCATGGCTGGACGTTAATTCAGAAAATGATACCAAACGCAATCCACAAAGCAAAAATGTGCACAAGGGGAAGTCCAGAGGAAACCAGATGCACACAACCAGAGTCCTGTCGCCGTGGAGTCGCACCAGACGCACTTCATTCTCCCAGCAACGAGCTGTGACAGCCCTTGTGAAATGTTGCCAAACAGGGAAGCTCATTAGAGACTCTGCGTGCAGGGCTTTTACTGGGGCTGGTCACGTAGGCAGCCTGTGCCTGGGAGGCACCAGAATTCCAGAAGGAAAGCAGCTGTACAGCATAAACCGTGCTGTTTATACAGTTTGGGAACAACGAGCCATTCTTATCAGTTCTGGGAATGGTGGGAAGCCCCTCACATTGAAGTTCGCAGATGCCAGCCAAGGGCCATCCTTACAAGCGGGCCTGTTAAAGGATAGCAGTCAGGCCCAGCCATGTTAACTCTTTTCTGCCCACTTATTTTCATTACCTGCCAGTGCACACAATGGCAGGAAAGCAGATGAGAACATTCCCTTTTTAAAATGAGGACGCTGAGGCTTAGAGGAGTTAAGTAACTTGCTCCAGGTCACTGAGCTAAAGAGAAAAAGAGCCAAGATGTACCCCAGTCTTCCTCGAAAGCCATCTCGTTTTTCAGCTGCTTTCAAAAATTGACAGGTATCTCTGCCATTAATTTAGGCTTGTCCCTAGTAATTAGACACACCAGATTTGACAGTCTGTTTCTTTGCTGAAAATAGCTTGACCTGTTATTTCTTATTTTGGAAGCCATTTCTGGGAATAACCTTAAGTAAAATTGACATAAGTACAGGGCATAGCCGTTGCTACAATCCTGAGTAAGGACCACTTTTCTTTAGACTACTTAGATGATGTGTATCTTGAACCACAGAGAGCAAAAGCTAAAATATTTCTAAAGCAACACATAAAAAGTTGGTTTAGGGTTTCCCTGGTGGCGCAGTGGTTGAGAGCCCGCCTGCCGATGCAGGGGACACGGGTTCGTGCCCCGGTCCGGGAAGATCCCACATGCCGCGGAGCGGCTGGGCCCGTGAGCCATGGTCGCTGAGCCTGCGCATCCGGAGCCTGTGCTCCGCAACGGGAGAGGCCACAACAGTGAGAGGCCCGCGTACCGCAAAGAAAAAAGTTGGTTTAATTTCTAAGTTGCAGTCAATTTAGAAAATAAATGGTGTCTCTTTTCTGGTTGAGAAAGAAGAACTACTGGCCAGATTCTAAGCACTCAGCATCCACTGTCCTCATCATAGATGCGGACCCCAATGCGTGCAGATGTTAAACTTGCCAGATGCTACCTAATTAGTAAATGGTGGGACAGGGATTTAATCCAAGCAGATGCCAAAGCCATGTCTTCCTACCATGTGCTTTACTACCCTCCCCCAAACACTATTCTCGTGGTGATGCAGGGCAGACCAGGATGGAGAAACAAATCACCATGAAGTAAGCAGGAGAACGAAGGACCAAGTTGGCAACTGACCCACCTTAAATCCCAGCTCAGCAGTGGCGTGGCGAGTGAGCGTTTATGCCTTGGTGCTGTTGTTTCTGAAACGAGGCTAACCTTCCCTGCGCTACCAACTGTACAGTATTGTTGTGGAGATCAAATAGGACAACAAGTGTAGAAGTGATTTGAACATTTTAGAAGGGCTTATATCAGATATGGTTCCTTTAGTTGCATGTGTCTTTGGGCACAAAGGTCTTTTATCGGCATAAAACTGAAAACTCTGGGAGGAGGTCTGTCAACGTGGGAAGCTGCATAAAAGCGCTGAAACAATGCTAACACAAGTTCCTTTCTCCCTGGCCAGCTTTCAGGCTCCTTTTTCCTTCATGGAAGCCCCTTTCTCAAAAGCATCTCCCCTTTTGGTTACAAGGTGGGCATAGCAGTCACTGACCTTGCTGTCTCTGCGTGCCAAATATCTCAGGAAAGACAGGGGCAGTTTCTGATAGAGCTCAAAATGAGATGCCCAGATTTAAGTCTTATTGCCTGTGATTGGCGTCAGTTGGGTAACACGCTGGGTTTTAAACCATTCACTGGTACCAGGAGATGCCTAATGCTCATTGACTATGCCCAGGCCACGATCCCACCCTTGTAGCTGAGGGTGGAACCAACACCATCAGAACCACTTAGAAAGGCAGTGTAAAAGGGTTGGTCTCCAAGTGGTGATTACACTGATAATGAAATCCAGTGACATCCTAGCAATGCTATATGCACATAATCTTAAAACATCATAGATCTAAGAAAGCAGTGAATCCCACAACCTGGCTGGTATGTAACAGGCAAAACTGAGATGCTCATTTCTGAACATTGCATTTAGGGCAGAGGGACGGCTCCCCACAGACTCACACCATTGATTAAACATGCAGACGGAAATGCATTTCAGCAGTGCAGGAACTCCCTCTTTCTCCAATCTCATTTAAGTCTTTATTTTTCAGCTCTTGTCATATTGGCCCACTTAGGAAAGGGTAACTATATAAGGTAATTACAAAGATAGTATTTAATTAGTTTCGGTTTCGAATCAAGGTATTTGCTGCAAACCTGGCCAGCCACGCTGATGGACAGTAATGAATGAGCCTGAGATTAAAACATCTGTCACCGTCAAGCAGGGTCGATTCAGGGTGGGGATTGGCTCATCACCGGGAACGTGATGATGGCCACAGAAAGCCAAATTAGCCAAACTTCATGTCCCCCTAATCATTAGGCGATTGAGCTGACAGTGATGGGTCGCAAACATGCACCAGTGAGCAGTAATGAAGTTGCTACCAGATCAGTTCAGCATAGGTTTTTCAGGCTAATTAGCTAGACAAAAATGTTAATTTAATCAAAGAAACATGTATTCATTAAAGGTGTGTAAGAGCTGGAGGAGAAAATGGGCTCAGTCATTGAGGAGGTAAAATTATAGCTGCCAAGGAAGTCATCTCGGCTTTAAAAAATCATTCCTCAATTTACTGTATCTCTTTAGAAAACAGTCTGGTTGCACTTAAAGTGTTGTCACGTGGTCTTTTTTCTTCAGATCTGATTATTGTAAAGGAGAGATCATCCACAGAGCAATGTATAATAAAAGGAAATGCTTATCTCATTTTATCCCCAGAGGATTAATTAATTCCTCTAGAAATGTTCTTTTACTTTGATTCATAGACTGTCAGAATCGAAACAGTTCTTGGGGATTATCTGATTCAGGCCATTCTCTTTTCAAGAAGAAAAATGACACACAGAGAGGCTCTATCACTTGCTCAAAGCCACACAGCTTAGCACCTTTTAATTTGTGCCTTGTGTAGTCGATGGAGTGTAACATGTGAATTAAGTATTGCAAGAGGTATTTCCCTTCTTTGTCACTAAGCTAAGGACATCCACAGACATTTTTACAGAGAGACGTTTATCTCGAAAGATTATGATCTAGCTGTACTTATAATGGTGAGGAAAATGAAAAATCTATATGATGGACAGATATAATTTGACTTTACTTCTTGGCATAGGAGGATACATGTGAAAGGGCTAGAATTAATGAGTGCTGTTTAGATATCAGCTCTTGCTACATCAAGTACTAAAATGATTTTCTATGTATGATCTTGAATATGTCTTTGGCAAGGGATATGCTGATATAGGCATTCCTTTCCAAGTTCTATGTCCTATTACCAACATGTGTCACCGGAGTCCAATTATGCTAACATCCATGGGTTATGCACTGCTTTATAAATTAATTTATCCATTCCTCCATCCATTTATTAATCCTACAGATATTTCTGAAGTTGCTTGAGGTGGGAAACATTGTTCAGTTTAAGTCTTTGGAGAATTCTCTGTGGGTTGAGAGGGAGACCCTTGGCTCCCATTATTTGCCTAAGGTATTTTCTGTCCCAAAGCCTTCAGTCCTCCTCCTGAGGTGCAATTCTGTTCATCTTCCAGTACTTATTTGAAGATAAGCACTGGAAGATGAATACTTAGAAGAAATAATAAGTAGCCATCCCAGGCTCCCACACCAAGTAAGAACCCCTCCCATGTGCCCACCCCAGCACCATAAGCCTATATTTATCATGGCAGCTGTCACTCAGATTTAATCTGCCTGATTTCCTGCCTCTCTCACTAGAATACAGTTTCTCAAAATGTGATCCCGATACCACTCATATCCAAATCACCTGGACTGTTTGTTAAAAATTCAAATTTGTTGGCTGTTCCCCAGAGTTAGTTAGAGGGGAAGAGGTTTAAAGTGCATTTCAGCAAGTTTCTTAGATGATTCCTATACATTATGAGGTCTGAAAGCACGGTCTTATCCTCTCACAGCTCCTTTAAGAATGGACATGCATGTAAAGTACTCAATATGCATTTATGGAATGAATGAATTAATAAATAAGTGAATCCTGATCATAAGAAGTAAGTAGTGAGGTCATGTAGCAAGAACATTCCTAAAGACTTTCACTTCTAGCTTTGCTAGTATATGATCCCATTTCTTATCTCTGATGCTGCAGAAGCTTATTTAGAAGTAATAAAATTCTGAAAGTTAAAAGGTTCTTTGAAGATCCTCCAATCCACCACTGTGGCTGAGATAGCAGATTGAAAGAGACTTGCCTAAGATCACAGAGCACATTAATGGCAGAGGCTGCATCAGAGCCCATGCTTTCACTGAAGTTCATCACCTTTCCTATTACACTGTGCTCCCACTGCTGTGGTTTACCCAGTGAAGGAGCAAACTCTTCTTGTTGCTGTACCTCTCAAGGAGAGATTTAAACTCTCTCCCATTTCATAAAGAATTAGAAACTTATGAAAGTTGTGATAGTTCCCAGATAACTAACATCCATCCCTCCTAGATATTCCTCCTTTATAGCTAAGCAATGCAGCCAAGTCTAGTTTATGGAGAGGTTCTTACCAAAATGTCAGGGTGCTGTTGCTTTCGAGCTGTAACAAACAATTGGGAAGTCGAGTTTCATGGAATGGGAGCACATCGTGGTTTGAACTGCCACTTATTCCACTGTGTTCCGTATTTTATTCACTCCCGTTCAGGCATCACGATTTTTGCTACAGTCAAATACCAAACATTTTCGTTTGAATGAACTTTTATAAGTTGGATTCACCCTGAATGGTAGTATTTATGGACTCTCAAGTTTGATGTACTCGTTTTTTCTCATACCTATTTTAAAGTATTATTTTAAATGCCATCCTTGAATGTCATCTTACGTATAATCAGTCATCCATGCTTCACACTTTGGGATACGACATCCTCATTATTTTAGTTGGGTTCTCTGATCTCCCATTACACGCCAAAGAGGACTATTCCCAAACTTCGGGAAGAAATTTTTATGGTCAAATTTAAGTGAAATTAAATGAAAGAGTCATCTTAAGTCCTTTGCAGTATTGTGTCTGTCAAGGCACATTTGACAGTCTTCTATGTGAATATCATGCCCAGAGCTATTTGGTTATTTTTAAGAAATGACAGATGACACAAAGGTTGCTAAGGTAGAAATTAAAGTTTCTTTGTATGTCTGGCAAATTTTATAGCATATAAAGGCTGTTTCATTGCTGTGATTAAACAGTGCAAACTGTTGCATTAGCGTCTAAATTTTACATCATTCTTAAGAAAACAAAGTCCTGGTAACAGATGGAAATGATTGATATTTATCTAGAAACAAAGGGAAATCCCAGTTTTACCAGTAGATGTTTAAATCTGACCAGAGACGGAGGGGCAATTCAGGGAAATGAAGGAGGTATGTATATTCCACTTCCAAGAGTGACATTAGCTATCGTCTCTCCATACACACAGACACATACACACACACACGTATACATGGAGAGATAGGTGTGTATATATATATATATATAGACATATAAAGATGTATAGATAGATATAGCTAGAGATATATGAGTAAAAATAGGTGTGTGTGTATAAACACACAATGTATTTTTTTAACTTCTGGAAATGATAACCTAGTTAAAGTTTTGGAATCATCTCTTTGGACTTGTTACAAGGGGGTGTTTGAATAAGCACTCCAGATTGTTTCTAGCTGCACATTTTCTAGGCTTGAAGCAGAGAAGCTCTGAGAAACCTTGCAGCCTAAAGAAAATTACATTTAGAGGGACCGGCACCTTATGCCTAAGCGTGCTACCTAGAGGATGCATCGCATCGGGAAGGCGGGCTTTGCAACCTGCAAATGGTAGCACACTCGAGTGGGAGCTTAAGGACCTCCGTGAGGGTTTTGAATTAGGAGAGCGTATTTGTCAGATTTAGGGACAGTAGGAAATCGAGCATTTTTGGAAAACCATAAATGAGTTAATGTAGTGTTGAGGACAAGCTGTGAATTGGCCTCTCACAGGAGGTTTGTAGTAATAACCTGCTATAAAAATTACCACTGCCTTTCCAGCAGTTTTCACCATATGCTTCTGCTCCGAGAGCTGGCATTCTCTGGCAGTCACTGTAGCTTCAGGACCTATTATTCTGTGAGGTGGACTTTGGCTCCGTTTTCTGTGTGCTTTCAGGTGGGCAATTTGCAGCGAGGGAGGGAAGCCTGTGGGGAGGTAAGTAAAGGTCGGAAAGATCTTGTTCAAAAGGTAGTTTTCATGGGTAACAGCAAGGCGACCATAGCTGGAGAGGCGTTGATACTTCTGAATGACAGAAAGGAAAGTCCCCCTCAACTCCTACCCCTCCCAGGAAGCTTTCTTTCACTCCTCCAGCTCGCGCTGTGCTCCCCTCTTTATATAATTCTGGAGTACTGTAATCTCTAGTGCAATACTTAGCAATTAGTCCCCTTCTACCATGTCATTTGTCTTCTGCATTCCTCACGGGGAACCCTCATCAAATGGTGAGGGTTCTCTACATTTTTAAAAGTCTTTTGTACGCTTTATAGCACCTCGTTTAATTATGACAGCTGAATAGGCTCATAATAATGATAGCTGCCGTGGAAATCACAGTAATAATAAGGGTCATAACAACTTACATTTATTGAATGCATTTTAGGTGGCAGACACTGTTTAAGCTTTCCAGGAATTGACTCCTGATTTAATCTTTCAACAACCCTAAGGGGGTTACTTTTATCTCCTTCATTGAGGACAAGAAGTGTTAAGTAAGTTGCCCAAAGTCAGAGTGAATCCTCAAGCCCAGGCGATCTGCCTGCACAGGCCCCGCTCCTAACCTCTGGGCCCTCTTTCCGCGGGTGGTGGAAACTAAGGAACAGCAGCTGACTCTGCCTTCTAGAGAAGGTAGGCTGCTTCAGGCACCGTCCCAAGTACCTTCAAGGTATAAACCCATTTAATACAGTAACCCAATGAGATGGGCACCCTTCCCCGTCCCCATTTCCACTGGAGGAAACTTAGGTTCAGAGAGGTTGTTAGTGACTCAATGTCATGCAGCTAGTAAGTGGAACACCCGGGGAGCCTGTTCTCTTAACCACTGTTAAGACATTGTCTTCAAGACATATTTGAGATTCACCTGGGTGGTTTACACCTATTATTTACTTGAAGAATCCTCCTTGGGGAGGCTCGCCCCTTTCTCAAGACGAATGGATTCTTCCTGGTTTTCTTTCTTGATCTAGGGTAGTGTTTCCCAATCCTTTTTTCATTATTGTCCCCTTGCGGATCCTGCTTCTGTCTTTATTCATCATCATGCCCTCCCAACCAGGAAGTGTTACTACTATAGATATACTATGTATCTGTTTATATGTTATATGTATATCTTTGCTTTAGGCATGAAAAGAAGAAATTTTAGCTACCAAGAACTTATTTTCATCCCTATTTGGGGGTGATATACTTTACAGCCCCAATGGTAATCCATGGGTGAGTCTTTCTGGGGTCCCATTTTAAGCTGTTCGGCCGGAGCTTTTGAAAAGCGAAGGACAGTAAAATGTTGATTAAACTAAGAGCTCACTGTGTAGGATGCTACACTTAATTAGCCAGGAATCCTTCATGTCTGCATCCTTCTTGAATACCGTGCCTGGTTGTATCAGATTGCTTGGGGAGAGATAGAAATGAGCAAGATTTGCCTTCCGTGCCTTCCACGCAGTCTTTTGAGGCCCGGAACTCATAGAAGACCCATCCTGCAGAACATCAGTTGCCCTTTTTGTTGACATAAAATTCACATCAACTAAAATTAAGCATTTTAAAGTTAACAATTCAGTGGTATCTAGTATATTCAAAATATTGTGCAGCTGCCCTCCCCCTGCCCCAGAACATTATCCTCATCCCAAAGAGGAAACCCTGCACCCAGTAAGCAGTCACTCTCTGTTCCCTCAGTCCCAGCACCCACCAATCTGCATCTGTTTCTATTCATTTGCTCTTTCACATACTTCATAGAAATGGAATCATATACTAAGTAGTCTTTCGTGTCTGGTTTTCTAAACCTAGCATATTGCTTCATTCATGTTATAGCACAGATCAGTACGTCATTCCTTTTTATGGCTGGATAATATTCCTTCTTATGGCTAATGCCACGTTTTGTTTATCCATTTATCAGTTGATGGACACATGGCTTGTTTCCACCTTATGGCTATTAGGAATAATGCTGCTATGAATAATTTGTTTGCAGATTTTTGTGTGGGTATGTGTTTTCAATTTTCTGGGGTATTGAGTGCAATTGATGGATCCTATGGTAACTCTAATTTTAACATTTTGAGAAACTATCAAACTCTTTTCCATAGTGGCTGTACCATGTTTCATTCCCACCAGCAACATAAAAGGGTTCCAGTTTTCCCACATCCTCACCAACACACATCATTCATCTTTTATATTATTGCCATCCTACTGTGTGTGAAGTGATATCTCATTGTAGTTTTGGTTTACATTTCCCTAAAGACTGATGGTGTTTAAGATTAATGATGTTGAACAGCATTTCATGTGTTTATTGGCCATTTGATACATCCTCTTTGGAGGAATATCTTTTACAATCTTTTCCTCCAGCCTCCCATTTTAAAAATCAGGTTGTCTTTTTTTTTTTTTTTTTTTTTGCGGTACGCGGGCCCCTCACCGTTGTGGCCTCTCCTGTTGCGGAGCACAGGCTCCGGACGCTCAGGCTCAGCGGCCATGGCTCACGGGCGCAGCCGCTCCGCGGCGTGTGGGATCTTCCCGGACCGGGGCACAAACCCGTGTCCCCTGCATCGGCAGGCGGACTCCCAACCACTGCGCCACCAGGGAAGCCCCAGGTTGTCTTTTTAGTGTTGTAAGAAGTCTTTATATATTCTAGATACTAGACCTTAATCAGATATATGATTTGCAAATATTTCCTCCCAGTTTATGAATCATCGTTTTACTTTCCTGATGGTGTCTTTTGAAGCACAATAATTTTTAATTTTGGTAAAGTACAAATCACTGACTCTTTTCTTGCATGTGCTTTTGGTTTCATATTGAGATACATTAACATTTTAATGGGCTTTTTGCAGCTATTAAACTCTTAACCCTAAAGGATTGAAACTTTAATCGATTTCGGGCCCTGTAGTAGGAGGGGTCAATACAAGTTTTGGTGGGAGTGGAATGTCTTTTGCAGGACATCTGCAGGAATATCTTTCAAGTCAACACATCATCAGCCACCTACTCTGAACATAGTAAAGCCACTCTGAGAACACAGGAAATGAACCTCTAACAAGTATAGCATGCTGGTCATAGGTATAGCTTTGGAGGCAAACAGACCTGAATTTGAATCCATCACTTACTTGCTAGCTGTGTGTCCTTAAGCAAGTTAATAAACCTCTCTTAGTTTTCTTGTTCTGTAAAGCAAAGATGGTAATACTCTCCTTCATAAGGACGGTTTGTAAATAGCTTAATACAGCATGTGGTACATAGTGCATACTTGATAAATGCAATTGTTGGGTATGTTATTAATAATTATCACTTTATTAATTAGTATATATGGTACAAAACCAAAACGAATGATTATTCCCACATTCAGTGCTTCTGCATTATCTACGCAACAGTTCTTCTTTTAATGTGACTAATTGAAATATGATTGCACAGATAAGCCTGCATTTGCAGTCGCAATTTGCCACTGCCGTGTAGCTCAGTCTTTCCTCATGGGTTGTATAATGAGAGACCTATTGGTCACCTGTATAAATGCAGGGACAGTTCCCCTAGAAACGTTTGTGGAATCCAGCCAAGGCGGTTTCCTCACCTCAATCCCGTGCAATTGATTACTAGGACGTCATTAGGCCTTGGGGTTAATTTCATGCACTCTCTGAGTGCTGCAAATGGGTAAATCGCTGACAGTCACCCAAGTTACAAATGGCTGGTTTGGACGGAAGGAAGGACTCTTGTGACTCTGTGCACTGTCAGAAGAGCACTTTCCTCACTGTGAAATTAACTCCTTATCCAAGGAGGGAGCTAGCAGGTTGTGTGTGAGAGTTGGAAGCTTCTAAATCTGGCAGTCCACTTCAGCCCCAAATAATGGTGCACTTTCTGGGGTGGCAGGAACAATTTAACAGGGTTCAGTAGGACAAAACACTAGATTTAGCTCAAACGGTGGCAGCAGCATTGTTTCTTCGGAGGCAGGGGTGATTGAGTGTAATTCTTCTAAGAAATGGTGTATTGTGTTTCTTTATTCTCTGAGCTAATGAAATTTATGCTGATCAGTTGAGTGTGTTCTGCAGGTGTGACTGCGTTAAACAGTAAGGATTCTAAAGATGCTCTTAACCCTAGGAGTCAGGCTAATAGCATACAAAGCATTGAAATGGAATTGGAGTACCCTGTTTTAAACCTCTGCCATACCCCATCTCTGGACCTTCCAAATATCTCTGCATCTCCGGAAGTCTGTTTTCATAACTGCAATGGGAAGATTGGAGTGAAAAAATTCTTTAGGTGGTTGTTAAATTATTTCATTTTTCAACAGCAATGCATATGCACCGTAGGAGAAAATTCACAAGTACGGATACAAGAGTATTTTTCAGCCTGCGTTATACCTGCAGCTTTGCAGCCTTCTCCTTTCTCTTTCCACGATATGTTACGAGAGAGTCCCCAAGTTTTCAAGCATCTTTATGACTATCATTTATAATCTTGCCTAATAAGCCCTCATTTTCTAGTTATTCATCTGGGTAAAAGCCCTTTGCCTTCTATTATAAATGCTCTGCATTGTATTTTAAGTTAATAAACGGAGTTTAAATCCTTACCTTGTATCAAGTACCATGCCACGTGTTGGGGATATGATAGAGACTAAGACAGAAAATGTTCCTAGTGGTGGTGACAGGTAGTAAACAGAAGAACAAATAAGACAATTTCAGTATGTAGTTGGCATTGCTTTATGTTTGTTTTTTTTTAAGGACATAGACAGCTTGTGTTCAAGCAAAAGACGAAGCGGATCTACTTTAGGGGGGATTATGTTTCCATGCAGGTAGCCTTCTTTCCATCTTGGTGGCTTATTTGCTTTTAATATATGCTCAAATTTGAGATTAATCCTGTAAAGGGTAATAATAATTTCACAGACCCTTGGTAGAATGCATGGCTACATTCTTGTTGGAAACAGTTTTGCCAACACGAGTCAGCCACAGCAACGCATAGTTCTTCAGTGGTCCCACCCCAGGAATTAGTAGACTGCATCTCCATCCCCATTGTCGGGAACTGTTAGTGTTAGAGGTTGGATTGGGCTGACTAGAGGCTGAGCGCTTGCCCATCTCTTGCAGTTTTGTTTTCAGGTTCATGTTTTACTAGTCACTGCTGATTGCATGTAAATAACGCTCTTGTAAAGACTCCAGGACCAGGGAGGGGGAACACAGGATCCATTCTAGTCTCTGGCACTAACTCGCTGTGTGTCATTGCGAGAGTCACAAAACTTTTCTGAGATCCAGTTCCTGAAGCTGTAAAAAGGAGGGGGTGACTTGGCATGCCAGGGCATCTAGATTTCACCCCATGTGCCATGTGTAGTATCGAGCACTGAGTGAGGGCCCAGTGAGAAAGGATGCCACAGATGATCATGTCTGCCATTGGTAAGGCGGGGGGGAAGTTGTGGCTTCCTTGACTTGCATCTGCCAACCCTGAATTAGACCATCTTTCTAGTTCCTCATCTAGCTACAGAAATCTTCTACCTTGATCAATAAGAATCTCAGCTGGTTGAGATTATCTGCCTTCTGAAGGTTACCTTTAAAAAACTGATTCTTGCTGATTTGGGATGTCCCACCAGGTTTTCAAAACTTTTTCTGTGTGTGTGTGTGTGTGTGTGTGTGTGTGTGTGTGTGTGTGTGTGTGTGTGTGTGTGTGTGTGTGTGTGTATGTGTGTGTGTGTGTGTGTGTGTGTGTGTGTGTGTGTGTGTTTGCTTTTCCTTCTAGCTCTCACCTAATCATCATTCAAGGAATGACTGTCGGGCTTTGTATATATCCTCAAGAGCCTGAGAACCCTGCTCAGAAAATAACATTTCTGTCTTCGGGGATAGACAGGCTGCCTCTGCTGAAATGCTGAGCTTAGACTGTAGTTAGGCTACCAGATGTGTTGTGATACAAGAGACAGTTTGAACTTTTTCCAAACGGAGCCTCCAACGATGCCAGTTGACAGAGCACAGCTGGCCTCGTGCTCCGAGGCTTGCTTCCTTCTGAGAGATGGTTTAGTTGAAAAGGTTGACTGTCCCGAGCATGGGAATCTTTCTGTGCCTCCCCCACCTCTACCCCCTCCTCCAGAGATTCCTGCCACCCGAACAAATGTTCCCATTAGAGAATGGTCCTCCTCTTCAACTATCCTAAATCGCTTTTCCGTTCTATAGAGATTGTGGTTAATTTCATTATAGTATATAATGGATGAAGCACATTCAGCCCGAAAATGTATCTATCCACTGTAATTACATCAACATTTTTAAGCTTAAAAAATTGTTACAGAAAGAACTCATTTTGCATCTATAACTAAGAATGCTCCGTGTGTTTTTACAAGAGGATAATAAAGACGTAAATGGGATAGATGGGGCTAAGTAGTTTTACAGATGGTGGTTGCATATTAAAGATGAAATCGCTGTCTGTAGATAAAACCACTTTTACAGTAACTAGGTTACTGCTTTATCTCAATTTAGGTGTAATTGAGAGCATTAGCGTTCTTCATATTAGCCCAATGAGTGTTCCTGCAGACTGTAAACAGGGCTGCATGGAATGCTAACTGATGAATTTCCTTTGCCACTGATAGGCCCTAGCTTAAAAGGTCACTCTAGAAACTCTGCTGGTTTCCAGTTCTTCACTTTGACTTCTCTGACCCAGAGGATTTTAGAAAGATCTTATGGGGCTCCTTCTGGAGGTGGCAAATATCTCAGTTTTCATTGTCGTGTGTTGTGCGAGTGTGTTTGTATAAGGCACTGATGTGTTTTGGTCTCCAGTGTTGGTTTTTCCTTTTCATATTTTTATCAGAATGACTATATTTGGCCCCAACTAAAAATCTCTAGATCTTGGCCTTCCATCTTCCTGGTAAAATGAGAACTGTAAAGTCAAAATGATTACAAAATAGGAATCTATCTTGAAGTGCATTCATTTGATTTGAGGATGAGAAAAAAAATTAGAAAGTAAAAAATATCACCTTTCACATGGCAAGGGAGAAGTAAAACTCTAACTTCCCACCTTTATTGTACCATCACTTCCCTCAGTCTGGAGTCCATGATGGGAAAGAGGCAACACAGTAGCATGATTAGCAGTGAGGTCTAAGGAGCTAGACTGCTGGGTTTAAGTCCTCCCACTACTGTCTGCTGCCTCGGTGACCTTGGACAAGTCCCTTGATCTCTTTGTGCTTTGCTTTCCTTCTCTGCAAACTGACGTCGTCATAGTATCAATCACATAGGATTCCTGTAAGGATTAAGTGGACTTATTCGTGTAAAACTGTGGGAGCAGTCCTAACACAGTGATAACTCCATAATGTCACATTCCCATATGCACGCACGCATGCACACGTGTGCGCACGCACATATTATGTTTTCACCATCACATGCTCTTGAGATACTTTTATTTATTAATTCCTTAACCAAATTTTGGGGGTAACATAGTGTGTGCCACGTAGTATGTCAGTTGCTAGGGACGGTAAGTTGTAAAAACACAGTTTCCAACTCTAGTAGTTCTAAAGCAAATATAAGCTCCGAAAAAGCAGGGGCCTTGTCATTCTAGACCAGCATCCTCAGCGCCTGGCACATGGTTGGTGCCAAGAAAGAGACTTGGTAAGTGGATGAATTGGCTCAACCGAGGTCCTGAGCTCCACCCCCAGAAGCTCAGGAAATACAGGCACAGAAGATTTTGCCCCCAAAGCAAAATGGTCTTACTTTTGTCCAAAGAAGGCAGAATAGATGCTCAGCCTCAAAACTCAGTGTCCTCTGCAGACACAGGAAAAGTTAAGGATGTTTGGGGGAAGCTGCCATAAGACAAAGTAAGTCACAAAGGCAGTTGCTGTGAGCCAAGAGGGTAAGAGAAACTTGCTGTAGGAATGAAAATTCTGATGGACCTGAAGGTGTGGGGAGGGGTTTGATGGCTGAAGACAACTGGGACAGCACTGTTATTATAAGGTGAAGAAGAAGGAAAAGCCAAGACATTTGGCCAGCTTCAGAATTGCAGAGGAAATCAAATCGTATTCAAAAGTCCCTTTCATCTTCTGGTTTTGCAGTGTATTTTGTGATTTCCGCCAACAGGTTTACTGTCCTAATCAAACGTATTCTAGGCAACCATTCAGAAATACAGTATGTAGGAGAAGGGGACAGATGGCTGGAGTTCTGTTTCCCTTCACTGGCCCAAAGAGCTGGGTCCCGGAGAAGGCCAGCTGGGTAGGAATAATTGTGCAAATTAGCCCTTGGTAAAATTCTTGGAATGGAATGATTTTCTGAGGATGAGATAATGTGGGAAAGAATATGAATCCCGGGCCCCTCTCATTAGAGCCCAGCTATAGAATCATGGAATTTTAGGGTTGGAAGAGATCTAAAAGCCCTCCACTCCAACACCTTTATTGTATAGATAGGGAAACGGAGACCTAGGCAAATTAAGCAAATATCTTAAGGTCATGCCTCAAACAGTGGCAGACCTAGTGCTTGAGCCCTGGTCTCTGCAAGAGATGATAGAGACCATAGGTACTGGGCCCAGGGTGCTCAGAACACAGGGGGGTATTGAACAGACACAAACAGAACTCTAGAGATGGAACAAAGCAACTTTTAAGAAGTCCACAGAGAATTTAACAGCATCTTATTGGGAGTCCTATAGAATTACAGAGATAAATATTTTTATGACATGAATTTACACTACTTCTAACTACCATCAAATCTTTCCTTAAAATATAAGATGGAGAGGTATGATTTGGGTCATATTGTCCCCATATAAATAGAACGATATAAAATCGCCAAGATCTGACCATTCTGGACACACTGAAATGGAAATTTCTGTGATATTCACGCTAATGCAATATAACACACGAATGAGTGCTTATTTGATAGTCTAAGAACCTAGCAGTGTGACCAGGAATAATTTATACTTCCTGAATCCCCTAACCAAATTTTCTAGTCCTGCTATGGTCATGTTGCCTTAATCGAAATTCATCTTTCTGTGGTAATCTTGGCATGCCTCATAAAATATAAATACAGTAATGGGGAACCTGGATGCTATAAAAAAATTTTAAAAAAGTCATAATATTACTAAAATGTTTAATAATAATCACTATTTGTTACTGAGTACTTACCATATGTCAGGTACCATGCTAAATGTTTTGTCTACATTATCATATTTAATTTGCATTGCTGCCCTATGAGGTATAGACAGTGTTTTTTAAGACCTTATTTTTTAAAACTGTTTAAGGTTCACAGTGAAATTGAGTGGAAGGTACAGAGATTTCCCCTTACATTCCCTGCCGCCCCCAATGCATATCGTTCCCCACTATCAACATCCCCCATCAGAGTGACACATTTGTTACAATTGATGAACCTACAGTGAGACATCATAATCACCCAAGGTTCACAGTTAACATTACAGTTCACTCTGGGTCTTGTACCGTCTGTGAGTTTGAGCAAACGCACAATGACATGTATCTATCAAGTATTTTCTCTGCCTTAAAAATCCTGTGCTCCTTGTATTCATGCCTCCTCTCTTCCCACCTCCAAACTCTCGCAACCACTGATCTTTTCCCTGTCTCCACAGTTTTGCTTTTTCCAAAGTGCCATAGAGTTGGAATCATATGGTATGTAGTCCTTTCAGACTAGCTTCTTTCACTTAGTAATTAGTATGTAATGTTCTTCCTCCATGTCTTTTCATGGTTTGATAGCTCATTTCCTTTTAGCACTAAATAATATTTGTTTGTCTAAATGTACCACAGTTTACTTATCCATTCATCTACTGAAGAACATCTTGGTTGCTTCCAAGTTTTGGCAATTATGAATAAAGCTGCTAAAAACATCCATGAGCAGGTATTTTGTGTGTGTGTGGACATAAGTTTACACTCCCTTGGGTAAACACCAGGAAGCAACATTGCTGTTTCCTATGGTAAGAGGATGTTTAGTTTGGCAAGAAACCACTGCACTGTCTTAAACATTGGCTCTACCGTTTTGCATTCCCACTAGCAGTGAACGTTGCTTCACATCCTCACCAACATTTGGACCTGTCAGTGTTCCAGATTTTGACCATTGTAATACGTGTGTAGTGATATCTTATTGGTGTTTTAATTTGCATTTCCCTGATGACATATGATGTGGAGCATCTTTTCGTATGCTTATTTTTAATGTGTGTGTGTGTCTTCTTTGGTGAGGTGTCTGTTAAGGTCTTTGGCCCATTTTTTAATCAGGTTGGTTGTTTTCTTTAACACTATTTTTAATATCTAGTTTAAAGGAGAGGAATATGAGGGTCAGTGAGATTAAGCAGGTTTGCTCAAGGTCAAACCAGTTTTCAAACTCAGAAGATAGAATTCAGTCACAGGTCTGTCTGGATCTAAGTCTGTACTTTTGATGCCTGCTCTATTTTACCTTTGTAAAATGCCATTCAACAGCATCCTCAAGGTTAGTCATCCTTTTCTCTGTGTGAAGCCCCCCAGTGACTGGAACCCAGAACCTCCTGCAGCACAAGTATCATTGAACGATTTCAACGGTTCAAACATGTATTCTAATTCGTCACACCCCCAGATGCGTCCCATTCACTTTCCTGCTCTGTGCACTGACTGAGCCCTGTGCTGTACTTGTTGCATAAGACATCAGTTTCAATGTGACCACCTGCCTGCCTGAGTTTTCACAAAGTAAAATGAGATCGCATTAATTAGAACACTCTATTGGGGATGGAGTATATTGATTTCTTAATCAGAGCATGATGATGGAAAGCAGTTATTTAATTTCTTTATTAGTGTGGTCTACGGTACGGCACTGAACAGCAGCTAGCTCTCCACGGGGCATCTTTGGCAATCCTGTCGTTTCACAGAGTACAGCAGCCTGAGCTGGAAAGACTTAAAATATCTTAAAACATCTCACATTGCCTGGAAATTAGTTTTCGGGACATTTCTGCAGATACACAAACTTACAGTCTTGGCAGTTGCCCATTCTGTGGACAGGCAATGGCCCGTGGTGATATATTTCAGCAGGAATAACCTCATTCACAGGAATGCTTAAAGTAGGCAAGAAGGTGCCTAGCCCTTACGTTGCTTTTCTGTAAGGGCTTTAGCACAGCTCTCGAAACGTTTGGTCCCTTTTTTACGATGGAGTCTGCACTGCCTAGTGGTGTGTCCTTCAGAAGATCAGTTCAATAGGATTGAGTAGGTTTTACTCTAAAAAGAGTTCTGGGACCAGATAAGTTTATGAGACACAATGCAGCAGGTTTCGTTACTTCTTCTCAATGTTTGATTTATCTTCATTTGTCAGGTCATTTGGGTCATGTTTGTTTCACACTGGACCATGAGCTTGGAAGCTTTGTAAGGGGAGAACTCAGTCTGAATTTCCTCGCCACTGAATCTCCAGTAACACCAGGCGTATTCAGTATATGTTGGCAAACTGAATGAATGAACGAGTGAGTAAAGGAATGAAGTGAAGGTGATTAGGCAAATAGGGATAAGGAGGTGGCCTGAGACTCCTCCACGAGGCGGGAAATAGGAAGACCAAAAGAATAAAAAAGAAACTAACCAGAATTTCTCCAAAGCTGGGCTTGCTATAAACTCTGTGTGTCCAAGGCTGGAATTGTTTAGGTTTGTTAAGATGGATGGTTATATTTATTTTTATGTTCTGAAAGCCTGAAAGTGTGTGTTCTCCAGATGGGAAGGAGGGTGGGAGCATCTGGGAGCAAAGTTATTGTGAGCGCCCTCTTTTCACTAACCTTCACACCCTGGCAGCTGGTCCAATGAGCTCTGTAAACAGTTGCTACTATATATCAACATCATTGTCTTATTACTCTCAGAAAGCTTCAGTGGGCTGCAATTTGGTTGCCCATTTTTCCCGGAGATTGGATTTTCCACCTTTGCTAGCAGCTTGGCTGCTCTGATTGTCCAAAACAGTCCATTTTTCATGTCTGCACCATCAGTGGGAACCCAGGTGCAGTGCAATGAGATGTGGACAGGTATTTGAACGCTGCCTGGGCTCTTGTGCACTGTGCTTTGCACACTGGAGGGGAAACACTTAAAATATCTGAAAACATCTCACATTGCTTGGAAATTAGTTTGGAGAATTAGATGAGAATTAGATGAGAATAGAGCTGCTGAAGCCAGGACATCTGATTCAGAAAGAGAATTCTTAAAGCTGTATTAGAAAGTCATCCAAAATTCACTCTACATCATTCCTCTAAATGTAAATAAGTCAGATAACAAGGAAGAATATAGAGCAAGCTGAGACGTTCCCTGAAAGATCACTTGGATTGACTGTGAAGCCTCTTGGGAAGAATTTTTGTGTTCCAGATTAAGAGATTAGGAAAAACAGTATTCTAGTTGTTTTCTATTATTATTTGAGGGGATAGGGGGAATCTCATTGCTCACAAAGCACTGGCATTCATTTTCACATCACTTAATTTAAATATCAGGTAGAATTTCAATTACTTTTAAAATGAAAACTAATTAAGAGGAGTGTGTAAAATAGATAGCTCGTGGGAAGCAGCTGCATAGCACGGGGAGATCAGCTTGATGCTTTGTGACCACCTAGAGGGGTGGGATAGGGAGGGTGGGGGGGCATGTGGGGAGTGGATATGGGGATGTGTGTGTGCATGTAGCTGATTCACTTTGTTGTGCAGCAGAGGCTAACACAGCATTGTGCAGCAGCTGTACTCCAGTAGAGATGTTAAAAAAAAAAAAAAAACTAAAAAAAAAAAAATGCACCACAACAGTGGGAGCTATGAAGGTGAGAGCTTCAAGCTTAATAATAGCTGACCATTTTTTTTTAACATCTTTATTGGAGTATAATCAGTTTACAATGGTGTGTTAGTTTCTGCTTTATAACAAAGTGAATCAGTTATACACATACATATGTCCCCATACCTCTTCCCTCTTGCATCTCCCTCCCACCTTCCCTATCCCACCCTTCTAGCTGGTCACAAAGCACTGAGTTGATCTCCCTGTGCTATGCGGCTGCTTCTCACTAGCTATCCATTTTACATTTGGTAGTGTATATATGTCCATGCCACTCTCTCACTTTGTCCCATCTTACCCTTCCCCCTCCTGTGTCCTCAAGTCCATTCTCTAGTAGCTCTGCGTCTTTATTCCTGTCTTGCCCCTAGGTTCTTCATGAATTTTTTTTTTTTTTTAGAATCCACATATGTGTTAACGTACGGTATTTGTTTTTGTCTTTCTGACTTACTTCACTCTGTATGACAGACTCTAGGTCCATCTACCTCACTACAAATAACTCAATTTCATTTCCTTTTATGGCAGACTAATATTCCATTGTATATATGTGCCACATCTTCTTTATCCATTCATATGTTGTTGGACACTTAGGTTGCTTCCATGTTCTGGCTATAGTAAATAGAGCTGCAAAGAACATTGTGATACATGACTCTTTTTGAATTATGCATTTTTCATGGTGTATGCCCAGTAGTGGGATTGCGGGGTGGTATGGTAGTTCTATTTTTAGTTTTTTAAGGAACGTCTATACTATTCTCCATAGTGGCTGCATCAATTTACATTCACAAAAACAGTGCAAGAGGGTTCCCTTTTCTCCACCCCCTCTCCAGCATTTATTGTTTGTAGATTTTTTTGATGATGGCCATTCTGACCAGTGTAAGATGATATCTCATTGTAGTTTTGATTTGCATTTCTCTAATGATTAATGATGTTGAGCATTCTTTGATTTGTTTGTTGACAATCTGTATGTCTTCTTTGGAGAAATGTCTATTTAGGTCTTCTGCCCATTTTTAGATTAGGTTGTTTGTTTTTTTGATATTTAGCTGCATGAGCTGCTTGTAAATTTTGGAGATTGATCCTGTGTCAGTTGCTTCATTTGCAAATATTTTCTCTCATTCTGAGGGTTGACTTTTTATCTTGTTTATGATTTCCTATGCGGTGAAAAAGCTTTTAAGTTTATTAGGTCCCATTTGTTTATTTTTGTTTTTATTTCCATTTCTCTAGGAGGTGGATCTAAAAAGATCTTGCTGTGATTTATGTCATGGAGTGTTCTGCCTATGTTTTCCTATAAGAGTTTAATAGTGCCTGGCCTTACATTTAGGTCTTTAATCCATTTTGAGTTTATTTTTGTGTATGGTGTTAGGGAGTGTTATGATTCCATTCTTTTACATGTAGCTGTCCAGTTTTCCCAGCACCACTTATTGAAGAGGCTGTCTTTTCTCCATTGTATATTCTTGCCTCCTTTATCAAAGATAAGGTGACCATAGGTGCGTGGGTTTATCTCTGGGCTTTCTATCCTGTTCCATTGATCTATCTTTCTGTTTTTGTGCCAGTACCATACTGTCTTGATTACTGTAGCTTTGTAGTATATTCTGAAGTCAGGGAGCCTGATTCCTCCAGCTCCGTTTTTCTTTCTCAAGAATGTTTTGGCTATTCGGGGTCTTCTGTGTTTCCATACGAATTGTGAGTTTTGTTCTAGTTCTGTAAAAAATGCCATTGGTAGTTTGATAGGGATTTCATTGAATCTGTAGATTGCTTTGGGTAGTATAGTCATTTTCACAATGTTGATTCTTCTAATCCAGGACATGGTGTATCTCTCCATCTGTTTGTATCATCTTTAATTTCTTTCATCAGTATCTTATAGTTTTCTGCATACAGGTTTTTGGTCTCCTTAGGTAGGTTTATTCCTAGATATTTTATTCTTTTCATTGCAGTGGTAAACGGGAGTGTTTCCTTAATTTCTCTTTTAGATTCTTCATCATTAGTGTATAGGAATGCCAGAGATTTCTGTGCATTTATTTTGTCTCCTGCTACTTTACCAAATTCCTTGATTAGCTCTAGTAGTTTTCTGGTAGCATCTTTAGGATTCTCTATGTATAGTATCATGTCATCTGCAAACAGTGACAGCTTTACTTCTTCTTTTCTAATTTGGATTCCTTTTATTTCTTTTTCTTCTCTGATTGCTGTGGCTAAAACTTCCAAAACTATGTTGAATAATAGTGGTGATGGTGAGAGTGGGCAACCTTGTCTTGTTCCTGATCTTAGAGGAAATGGTTTCAGTTTTTCACCATTGAGAACGATGTTGGGTATGGGTTTGTCATATATGGCCTTTATTATGTTGAGGTAAGTTCCCTCTATGCCTACTTTCTGAAGGTTTTTTTTTTTTTTTTTTTTTTTTTTTTTTTTTTTTTGCAGTACACGGGCCTCTCACTGTTGTGGCCTCTCCCGTTGTGGAGCACAGGCTCCAGACGCGCAGGCTCAGCGGCCATGGCTCACGGGCCCAGCCGCTCCGCGGCATGTGGGATCTTCCCGGACCGGGGCACGAACCTGTTTTCCCTGCATCAGCAGGCGGACTCTCAACCACTGAGCCACCAGGGAAGCCCACTGAAGGGTTTTTATCATAAATGGGTGTTGAATTTTGTCGAAACCTTTTTCTGAATCTATTGAGATGATCATATGGTTTTTCTCCTTCAATTTGTTAATATGGTTTATCACATTGATTGTTTTGTGTTTACTGAAAAATCCTTGCATTCCTGGGATGAAACCCACTTAATCATGGTGTATGATCCTTTTAATGTGTTGTTGGATTCTGTTTGCTAGTATTTTGTTGAGGATTTTTGCATCTATATTCATCAGTTGTATTGGCCTGTAGTTTTCTTTTTTTGTGGTATCTTTGTCTGGTTTTGGTATCAGGGTGATGGTGGCCTTGTAGAATAAGTTTAGGAGTGTTTCCTCCCGCTACTATATTTTGGAAGAGTTTTAGAAGGATAGGTGTTAGCTCTTCTCTAAATGTTTGATAGAAATCACCTGTGAAACCATCTGGTCCTAGGCTTTTGTTTGTTGGAAGATTTTTAATCACGATCTCAATTTCAGTGCTTGTGATTGGTCTGTTTATATTTTCTATTTCTTCCTGGTTCAGTCTCAGAAGGTTGTGCTCTTCTAAGAATTTGTCCGTTTCTGCCAGGGTTTCCATTTTATTGGCATAGAGTTGCTTGTAGTAATCTCTCATGATCCTTTGTATTTCTGCAGTGTCATTTGTTACTTCTCCTTTTTCATGTGTAATTCTGTTGCTTTGAGTCTTCTCGCTTTTTTTCTTGATGAGTCTGGCTAATGAGTTATCAATTTTGTTTATCTTCTCAAAGAACCAGCTTTTAGTTTTATTGATGTTTGCTATCGTTTCCTTCATTTCTTTTTCATTTATTTCTGATCTGATTTTCATGATTTCTTTCCTGCTGTTAACTTTGGGGTTTTTTTGTTCTTCTTTCTGTAATTGCTTTAGGGGTAGGGTTATGTTGTTTATTTGAGGTGTTTCTTGTTTCTTGAGGTAGGATTGTATTGCTATAAACTTCCCTTTTAGAACTGCTTTTGCTGTATCCCATAGGTTTTGGATTGTTGTGTTTTCATTGTCATTTGTTTCTAGGTATTTTTTAATTTTCTCTTTGATTTCTTCAGTGATCTCTTGGTTATTTAGTAGCATATTGTTTAGCATCCATGTGTTTGTATTTTTTTTACAGTTTTTTTCCTGTAATTGATATCTAGTCTCATAGGTTTGTGGTCAGAAGAGATACTTGATATGATTTCAGTTTTTTTTAATTTACCAAGGCTTGATTTGTGACCCAAGAAATGATCTACCCTGGAAAATGTTCCATGAGCACTTGAGAAGAGAGTGTATTCTGTTGTTTTTCGGATGGAATGTCCTATAAATATCATTTAAGTCCATCTTGTTTAATGTGTCATTTGAAGCTTGTGTTTCCTTATTTATTTTCATTGTGGAGGATCTGTCCATTGGTGAAAGTAGGTTGTTGAAGTCCGCTACTATGATTGTGTTACTGTCGATTTCCCCTTTTATGGCTGTTAGCATTTTCCTTATGTATTATGTTGGGTGAATAAATATTTACAATTGTTCTATCTTCTTCTTGGATTGACCCCTTAATCATTATATCATATCCTTCTTTGTCTCGTCATAGTCTTTATTTTAAAGTCTATTTTGTCTGATATGAGAATTGCTACTCCAGTTTACTTTTGATTTCCATTTGCATGCAATATCTTTTTCCTCCCCTCACTTTCAGTCTGTATGTATCCCTAGGTCTGAAGTGGGTCTCTTGTAGACAGCATATATACAGGTTGTTTTTATATCCATTCAGCCAGTCTCTGTCTTTTGGTGGGAGCATTTAATCCATTTACATTTAAGGTAATTATCGATATGCTCCTATTACTATTTTCTTAATTGTTTTGGGTTTGTTTTTGTAGGTCTTTTCCTTGTCTTGTGTTTCCTGCCTAGAGAAATTCCTTTAGCATTTGTGGTAAAGCTGGTTTAGAGGTGGTGAATTCTCTTAACTTTTGATTGTAAAGGTTTTAATTTCCCCATTGAATCTGAATGAGATCCTTGCTGGGTAGAGTAATCTTGGTTGTAGGTTTTTCCCTTTCATCACTTTAAATATGTCCTGCCACTCCCTTTTGACTTGCAGGGTTTCTGCTGAAAGATCAGCTGTTAACCTTACGGGGATTCCCTTTTATGTTATTTGTTGCTTTTCCCTTGCTGCTTTTAATATGTTTTCTTTGTATTTAATTTTTGATAGTTTGGTTAGTATGTGTCTTGGCATGTTTCTCCTTGGATTTATCCTCTGTGGGACTCTCTGTGCTTCCTGGAGTTGATTGACTATTTCCTTACGCCTATTAGGAAAATTTTCAACTATCATCTCTTCAAGTGTTTTCTCAGTCCCTTTCTTTCTCTCTTCTTCTTCTGGGACCCCTATAATTCGAATGTTGGTGCAGTTAATATTGTCCCAGAGGTCTCTGAGACTGTCCTCAAGTCTTTTCATTCTTTTATCTTTTTTCTGCTCTGTGGTAGTTATTTCCACTATTTTATCTTTCAGGTCACTTATGTGTTCTTTTGCTTCAGTTATTCTGCTATTGATTCCTTCTAGAGAATTTTTAATTTCAGTTATTGTTTTGTGCATCATTGTTTGTTTGGTCTTTCGTTCTTCTGTGTTGTTGTTAAACGTTTCTTGTATTTTCTCCATTCTATTTTGAAAATTCTGGATTATCTTTACTATCGTTGTTCTGAATTCTTTTTCAGGTAGACTGCCTATTTCCTCTTCATTTGTTTGGTCTGGTGGGTTTTTACTTTGCTTATTCATCTGCTGCGTATTTCTCTGTCTTCCCATTTTGCTTAACTTACTGTGTTTGCAGTCTGTTTTGCAGGCTGCAGGTTCGTAGTTCCCATTGTTTTTGGTGTTTGCCCCCAGTGGGTAAGGTTGGTTCAGTGGCTTGTGTAGGCTTCCTTGTAGAGTGGATTGGTGCCTGTGTTCTGGTGGTTGAGGCTGGATCTTGTCTTTCTGGTGGGCAGGACCATGTCTGGTGGGGTGTTTTGAGGCATCTGTGAACTTATTATTATTCTAGGCAGCCTCTCTGCTCATGGGTGTGTGTTCCTGTCTTGCTAGTTGTTTGGCATGTGGTGTCCAGCACTGAAGGCTGCTGGTCTTTGAGTGGAGCTGGGTCTTAGCTTTGAGACAGAGATCTCTGGGAGAGCTCTTGCCGGTTGATACTACATGGGGCCAGGAGGTCTCTGGTGGTCCAGTGTCCTGAACTCCGCTCTCCTACCTCAGAGGCTCAGGCCTGACACCTGCCCAGAGCACCAAGACCCTGTCAGCCACACAGCTTTTGGGAAGTCAGAGTTTTCTGCCAGTCTTCAGTAAGTGTTTTATGGGAGTTGTTCCACATATAGATGTATTTTTGATGTATCTGTGGGGAGGAATGTGATCTCCACGTCTTACTTCTCCGCCATGTTGAAGGTCCTCTTCACGATACCTTAGATATGCCCATCTTTTGGGGCTGTGAACGTAGGTGAAAGTAAAGGTGGAGTCTGAATATCTGAATTGGGCCAGGGTGTGGTCATGGCAGGGCCAAGGGTGCTCAAGCTTGTGTCCTTTTAAGAAGAGAAGTATGCTGTATGAAGACAGAGGTGCACAGGGAGAATGCCATGTGACAACAGAGGCAGAGATTAGACCGATGCAACCCTAGGCCAGGGAGTGCCAAGGGTTAGGCCCACCACCAGAAGCAGAGAAAGATTCTACTGAGTTTCAGAGGGAGCACAGCCCTGCTGACACTTTATATTGGACTCTTAGTCTCTAGAACTGTGCAAATAAATCTCTGTTGTTTTTAGCCACCCTGTGTATATTACTTTGCTCTGGCAGCCCTATGAAACTAATACATATTTGGTCGCAGAAAGTGGAGCTACAAATATGTAAAACTGCAGAAGTGGCTTTGAAATCAGGTAAGGAATAGACGCTGGAAGAGTTTTGAGGCACTTGATAGAACAAGCCTAGACTGCGTTGAAGAGATTGTTCGTAGTCATATGGATATTAAAGGCGATTCTGGTGAGAGCTCAGAAGGAAGAGAGAGGAGCTGCAGAGAAAGTTTCTCTTGTCCAAGGGAATACCTGCATTATCAGGAGCAGAATGTTGCTAGAAATGTGAACATTGAAGGTGCATCTGGTAAGGTCTTAGAAATGAGGGACAAGTTACTGGGCCCTGGAGGAAAGATGATCCTTGTCAAAAGTGGCAGAGAACGTTTCTGAGTTATGTTCTGCTGTTGGGAGGAGAGGAGAACATACAGGGGACGAACTTAGATATTTAGGTGCAGAGACTTCCATGCAAAGTGTGGAAGGTGCAGCATGGTCCGTCTTTGCTGCTTAAGTGTAAAATGCAAAAGGAAATCAATTGAGGAATGAACTGTTAAGCAAAAGAGAGATCCTAGGGTTACAGGAAGCCAGAAGAGGCAAGGAAGGGTTCTCCCCTAGAGGTTTCAGAGGGAGCAGGGTCCTGATCGCACCTTGATTTTGGACTTCTAGCCACCCCCACCCCCCACCCCACAACGTTGAAATAATACATTTCTGTTGTTTTTAGGCATCCAGTTTCCCTTACTTTCTTATTGTACCTTATTTTCCCTTACTGTCTTACCTAAGACAGCCCTGGGAAATGAGTACACTTCGCAAGTTTCATTCATTCATTCAAATTTTGAATGAAAACACTTTTAGTAATTATGTTTACTTGGTTGGTTAGAATATAGACAAAATTGTATTTTATATATTGTAATAAGAAATGATATTAATCCAAAAGTAATTTGGGTTCAGTGAACATATCTTGATTGAAGAAGCCTCTGCCAGAGGAAATATTTTTAGTTTCTGGTTTTGGGCATCGTTCAGTTATCGGCATTTGACTGGAACACAGACCAAAAGCACATTTGTTCTGCTAACTTTCTTTTTTTTTGAGAATTATGTTTTCGTTTTTTTGGTTTTTTAAATTTATTTATTTTATTTTCAGCTCCGTTGGGTCTTCGCTGCTGGGTGCAGGCTTTTCTCTGGTTGCGGCGAGCGGGGGCTGCTCTGTTGTGGTGGGCAGGCTTCTCATTGCAGTGGCTTCTCTTGTTGCAGAGCACGGGCTCTAGGCACACAGGCTTCAGTAGTTATGGCACGTGGACTCAGTAGTTGTGGCTCATGGGCTCTAGAGCGCAGACTCAGTAGTTGTGGCGCATGGGCTTAGTTGCTCCGCAGCATATGAGATCTTCCTGGACCAGGGCTCAAACCCATGTCCCCAATCTGCATTGGCAGGCAGATTCTTAACCATTGTGCCACCAGGGAAGCCCTCTGCTAACTTTCTTATTTGCTTTCCCATGTGTGCAAAATCTGTGTTTAACTATTATACTCTCTTCAGAAGCTGTATTTATTATAAAGAGTAAAGATTTCAATATGGACACCTTATTTTTCTTTATTCATACAAATAGTTCTGAAAATAGCCTTTTTTAAAAAAAAATCTGCGCTGTTTCTTCAAGTTAGTCACTATTGTTACACCTTTGGTCCCCTAAAAATAATATCTGGCATGTATAAAATGCTGGCTTGACATTTACTGATTGAACATGCAATAGTTATACACAGAAATTTTAATTTCTTTTACAACTTTAAAAAGCTTAATAAGAAATCATTTCAATGAAAAGAACAAAAGTAAATATTTGACACATTCATTTAAAAATGCATCAAATATCATGTCCCTAAATGGGACCTTTGGGTGTGTTGGGATATCCACTTGGGCACCAAATTTATACCATTGTTTTTGGCTCACACTAAGAAAAACACAGAAGCAAACTAAAATTCTTTCTATTTTAACCCCACTGTCATGTCTTTAAAGCTGCCTGCCCAGTGGTGTCTGAGCCTGGGGCACAGAGTAACCTCAGAAGATTCGAAAGCAGAATCCTTTCCTTATGAGTCTCTTGGGTAAGGAAAGGAAAGGGTAAATGTCCCTCATGCCCTATTCATGGTTGTTTGGGAGACTTGCCTTCCGCATTTGGAAGCTTGGAAGATAGGAGGCCACTGAACCGCTCTAACGTTGTTTTCTCATTTGGGGTATATGTGTTCAAGTGATGGAGTTGGACCTTGCATTCAGTCCAGGCTCTTCTACAGCCTAGCTGGTTGACCTTTGGCACTTTGATTATTATCTCTAATCCTCAGGTTTTTACTTATAATATGTAACTTAAATTTTACCTTCAGGCAGATGTTGTATGAATTAAATGAGATGACTTACATAAAGGATAAACCCAGTTACCTTTGAAGAGTTCAGTCATCATCAACATTACCATCGTCATCTTTATCACCTTCACGTGTAAGATAGAGACGATGGTGGTTTCTCCTGAAGGGTATTTTGAATATAACATGAGAGAGAGCCTATGTAAAGTGTTTAACTCTGTGATGGGCACATAGTAGGTTTTCAGTAAATTTTAGTTTCTTCCTTTCCCTCAAACCTTGAAGCCACTTAGGAAGATACCCATTTTTGTAGGAGATTATTAGAGGCTAAAAGTAGTGGCTTTTTTTTTTTTTTTTTGATGGTATTCAACCTGAATAATGAAGAATAAAAGTCTTTAAAAAAATATTGAGATTACCTTATTTTTCCATTCAAAAGGTAGCATATAAAAGTGGAGAGGATTCGTGATTGGATGCTACACTCAAGAAAAAAAAAAAATGAACCTGTCCAAGCACTCTGAATGAAATACTCTCTTTTTCCCTGTCTCCCTCCCTCCTGTCTTCCTGTTCTCCCTTTCTCCTGTCCACCATTTTATATGTATGTAATTGTTTACACATTATATATGTCACACTATTCTGAATGCTTGAACATATAGACAGAAGACAAGTTTCCTGCGCCCAAGTGTTCTATTTTCTAGAGGAAAGCTTACTAATTGGAGAGTTTATAGTCTGTTTTACTCTCGTCATCATTCTAATTCCTTAAAGTAATGCTCTCAAACCTCAGTGTGCATGAGAATCACTTGGAGAGTTTGTTTAAAAATGTCGTCTCTTAATTTAAGAAACATTGAGCTAAGTGAGAGTCAAGAGAAGTGGCAGCTCTTTCCCATTTCGCCTGTGGGTCCTTGGAGGGATTGTTTAGCTTCCCTGAGTCTCAGAAACCTCAAGCTCCATGGTTCCATTTTGCAGAAAAAGAAACTAAGAACCCTTTGTGTTTCTATAAAAATCTTATATTTTTCATGTCTTCTCCTAGCAATGTCTGTTCTAAAGAACCGTTGGTTAATATTAATTAACAAGGTGATAAGTACTTAGAGACTTAAAGAAGTAGATATAATGCATTTAATGCTCTATCAGTACATTGAGAATTAGAAAAGGCCGGCTAACATCTTGACAGCTTTTTTTTTTAGTGAGGCAATTTTCCAGGATTAACTAAACTCATTTGGAAAGGCCTAGGTCCAATTGTAGACGTTTAGCTACTTCTGTTTCCCTCACAAGTTAGCTTGAATTTCTTTTCTATGTTCCCTGGAGATTTGAACTCAAGCAAGAAATAAGTGTTGGCCTGCAAGTTTCCCTGCTCATTTACATGGGAACCTTTTTTACAGATGCTGAACTGACCCCCGCCACCCAGACTATCGAAATATGTTTCTTTATTGCATATGGCACCATTGTAATGAAACCAAAGGCACCACTAATGGATTGGTACCATCAGTAAAGCCTCTTATTTTACTGAGGTCTTTCTTTTCAAGCCTAAGCTGAAGGTCAATTAAGACAATGATGGAAGGCAGTTAATTTCCTGTTTATAAACACGGAGTAGGAAATGCAGTATTGATTGCTGCATTTCAGGGAAGGGACAACTGCTCTCATCTGCGGGGCAGTCCGGGATGATGTAATTTATTAGAGTACAGTGTTGCTGCATATGTCAAGTGAACAATGATTTATTGGACCAAGACCACATTAGGGCTATGAGTCTGAAATATAGGAAATAGAGTCCCTGCCTTGTAAGAGCTTGAAAGAAGTTAGGCATCAAATCAAGACCCAGACATATTAAAATATTTAGAAATCATTTTCATAATTGTGGAGATCCTAAATGCTTTTGGAGCTCAAAGAAGGGAAAGATCCATTCGATCATAGGCACTGCAATAGAATTCACAGAAGAAATGGGATATGACCAGGACTCTGAAGAATGGGAAAGGTAAGGGGTACAGTCTCAATAATACATGCCACAGACAGATCAGAAGGGTATGGTGTGGAGAGTCTTAACCAGAATGTGTGGGGACAGTATTACTGAATGAGTGAATAGCTGTTCTGGGGATTATTATCTCTAAGTCTGTTCATTCCATAGTTTGAAATGATTAAGGCAAAGGATTGCTCAGTCAAGGACACCACAGCCCCAGATTTCAAATTAAGAAGTAGTTCATGATAGCACTTCCTGCAGTGCGCTCTATAGGATGTTAAAAGATGGCTTATGAAAAGGAGTTCCCTAGCCAAATAAGTTTTCAAAAACACTGGGATAAATAAAATTAAACTGATTACTTTTTGATTACAGGCTTCTCAGAATCTTGAACAAACTACCATAACTGTGTCATTCTCTAAGAAGTTAATAGAGTATATAGCATTTCCCAAGATGATCTGGCCACAGAAGGAAGGAAATTAATTACATGTGTTGGATATTTACACACAAATATATAAACAGATAGATAGGTAGGAGGATGAGTAATAGGTAGGTAGGTAGGTGGGTAGATATATAGAGATACAGATCTTATTTTTCCGGAGCATGTCATAGAGAAAGTGTTTCCAGGGCATAGTTTGGGAAGGACTCACAAAAACAGGTGGGCTTTTTTGTTTGTCAGTTTGTTTTTTAACTAGGCTTTTACCTTTCAATGTGAGATTTTGCCAGTCTCCAGATTATTCATTTCTTATGACAGCTATTCCACTTCATAATGTCAGTTCTAAGAAGCGTATGAAAATGTCAGAATAAATAGCATAAGATGTGCATTGCATTCTCAAAAACATATTTTAATAGTAAAGAAAAATTACATATTAGGTAATTTGATGTATCTGGTCTTTCTTGTCTAGTTAACCCAACAAATGTCAAAGTGAACATCCAATTCTCATAGGAGTTTCTGTAACAGGATAGCATTACTAGAAGTTCTGGAAGAAAGAAAATAAGAGCTTTCTATTACTATTAAATGAGAGTAAACGTTAATAGGACAACCAACCAGCTAAAATAAAACAATGTTAATTTTTGGCCAAGACAGCTGTAATGAAATCCAATCCAATTTTCTTAGGAAAGAAAGCCTCCATCCTACAAATTATTTTTCATATATGAGATATTGTTAGGAATTTATTTTTGTCGTATGTTTTCACTCTTTTTTTCTTGGTCCTTTGCCCTCTGATGCCCCAGGAAAGACAAGGACTCTACTCTGAAGTTAATTTTCACAATCTTATTTCAAACAATTAAATCTCAAGACCTTTATGGCAATATTACTCAAGGAGCAATAAACCTTTGGGAGGGAGTCATGCAGTGGGAATCCTACACTTACTCGTTTGACTTTCTTCTTTTGAAAATAGCCTTAGTGATTGACCAAGTGCACTTTTTATCTCCTTCATTCCTGGATAAATCAATTTTGCATTGTCCTTAGAGCTCTGTGCTAAATCAAGAATGTTTAAACCCTAATCATACCTTGAGACCTAGAGCTTCCTACCTATATAGATTTTACAGATATTACAGATGTAGGCCATGGGTAGACTATGGGTGAAGGACGAAATATATGAAAAGCTGCATATAATAGAATAGTGTCATGCATAAATTTTATATAGCCATGTTCAATTATATGCCACAGAGGGAGAGAGACAGGGTTGTGAGAGGAGGGGGTGAGAAGCGGGAAATGACCAAATGTTCTGTATTCTTCCCCGTGTTCAAATGAGACCTTGCCCTTTGTACTCCCGTGGATACAGCCAGAATGCAGATAGAAATAAAACAAGCCAATTCTGAACTTTTATATTTCTAAGAGTCCAGCTCCTGGCTTTAAGGGACAATTAAGAAAAAAATTTCAGAGTTAACTTAGACTGTGTATGTGTATATTTTATATTTTCCCTTTATCTGCTCTCTTCCCTACCCTACTTAAGATGCTGAAATTCATAGGATTACCTAACTTTAGAACTGAAAGAAACCACGGAGATTATTTAGCTTAACCATCCTTATTTACTGTTAGGAAAATCAAGACCCAAAGAGAGGAAATGAATTAAGTTTACTGAATTTGAGAAGGGCAGATAAAATTTTGGTCCCTTTAATTCTAATGTAGTATCTTTTCCACTGTGTTTAGAAATCAGATAACTATGCTTGTTAGAATTTTGCATAAAGGGAGATTAAGTGGACTTTGAGTGGCTGGGTGTAGGGGTGGCAGCAGAGACAGTAGTGAGGAATTTTTTATGAATAAAACACAAGTGTTCAGAATATAGACCCTTTTCTTTATTTTTACAGTAATATTCTTAAAGGAAAGAAGGCTATAATGTAATTTTTAGGCTATGAGCTTATGCAGAATTGTTCAGAATAGACAATTTTGATTAATATGAATTCTGATTAATTATATCCTGATTCATCAAGAGTTTATTATTTTTGAGAAAAATTAGCCTTGAAGTAAGCCCATTCTCTCTTCTTTCAAATGATTCCGTATACTTGGAAAGATTCGGACTTTGGAAAAATGTGACCATCCCTGGGAATCATCAGAGTAACACATGATTAACAGCAGCAAAGAAAAGGTGTTACCTTTTCCCAACGAAGTTGAGGGGCCGATATACAGTTCTTGGTTCTCTAGCAAATGACCAATTTGTAATAAGGGTCAATGACCATTAGGCTTTGAGGTATAATTTTTCACCTGGACTGTATATTTCTTGGGATGAATTTACATGGAGATGGTGTGGTTTGCATTGAGGTCAGTGGAGTGTTTACTAGAGGGAACAACAAGGAAGAAATGAGATCTTTGTTTTCCACATCCCAAAAGCACATGACCTTACATGAGTCATTCAACTTGTCTGTGTCTCACTTCCTCCACCCAAAATGAGTGTCATAAAAACTGCTTAGCAGATGATGATGATGATGATGGTAGGTAAATTTTAGCTACCCTTATTATGTGCTAGGTACTGTGCTAAACACTTTATATGTACTGTCTTATTTAAAATTCACAACACATGTACGAAATAGCTACTACTATGATACTTATTTTACAGATAAGGAAACTAAGACTAAGAAAATTTGTATAGTTTTCCCCCAGATCATACGACTGGTAAGTGGAAGAACCAGATTTGAATCTGTGTTCCCAACCACCATTTTATACACAAAAGCATTTTGAGAATAGACATATACAGAAAATATAGGGAATTTTTTTCTTGGTTGCATTCTTAAATACTCTTGTAGAAATCAAAGCAGTGGCAGGAAAGAGTACTTGATGAACCAGATCCCTTTTTTTAGAAGCAAACTGGGAATAATGCTTTAATTCCTTCCCCAGCTATCTTTTCCCACTGAGCAAATATGGCTTGTACAACACATCACAGTTCATGAATATTCCATGTTATATTTGTCAAATAATGTAATGACATTTAGGATTAGGCAGAGTATAGCAGAGGTGTTTTGGCCCCAAAATAATTAAAGTCCTTTGTATTGCTATTGATTTTTTTAAAGTCAAAGTTCCAACAATTCCCTGGCTCTAACATTAATTATAGCATTTTTCTGCAGTTGAACTGAAATGCTATGTGGGAAAAGGTCATTCTGCACATTTTACATTTGTTGAGCTGTATTTAAAGCAGAGTCTCCAGTATCTTAGCTGCAACTTGAGAATAAATTGGATGTTACTGGGTGCTGGTTACTGGGTGCTGTGACCAGGAAGCGATATGTTTATCAGAAGGGGTCAGGGTTACTACCTGTAGGACGGGCCCAGCCGCTCCTCAGCATGTGGGATCTTCCCGGACCAGGGCACGAACCCGTGTCCCCTGCATCAACAGGCGGACTGTCAACCACTGCGCCACCAGGGAAGCCCCCACCTACCTTTTAACAGGTCAGTGCTTCAAGTGTGTCCTTAGACAGTGCTTCCCAAACTGTAATGTATATGTCAGTCACTGGAGAGCCAGTGAAAATGCAGATGCTAATTCAGTAGGTCTGGGGTGGAGCCAGGTGATGCTGATACTGCTGGTCTACCTAACGTACTTTGAGAATGGAGACAGTAAAGGATACTTCTGTATCCTAGTGGAGGGAATTGATGCAGCATGTCAACTTAGGAAAAAATTAGGAGGCAACTTGCTACAATTAGTGGTGGTAACATTCATAGGAACATTGTGAAATTGGGAAAATTTATGTCTAGACATTTCCTTAAATACAAGTGTACACTATGTTGCCATCTTTCCTTCTGCAACTCTTATTCCCTGAGTCATGAAGTGTTCAAGCTATTTTCCCCCAGAGGGCTCCACGAGCATCTTTTCACCTTTCCCATTTGTCCCATATCTCTAAGACTGCTCCCTCTTCTTTCTCTCTATAACCCACATCAAAAGTTAACTGTGGGCTTCCCTGGTGGCACAGTGGTTGAGAGTCCGCCTGCCGATGCAGGGGACACGGGTTCATGCCCTGGTCTGGGAGGATCCCACATGCCGCGGAGCGGCTGGTCCCGTGAGCCATGGCTGCTGAGCCTGCGTGTCCGGAGCCTGTGCTCCGCAACAGGAGAGGCCACAACAGTGAGAGGCCCGCGTACCAAAAAAAAAAAAAAGTTAACTGTGACCTGCCCCATACTCTCACAACCTTACCCTCAAGCTGGCACCAATATAATCAGTTCAAAGCCTTGATCCAAAAACAAATAATTCAGAGAAGTTGGATGGAGAGGGATTTTGGGGAGAGGACATTCCTGGGATCCTTGAGATGATGGCACTCAGATACTGGTTAGTGTTTGCAGTGACGAGACTGGCTGAGCCCTAGCACTTTCTGCAGCAGGTGGTCAGTCCCTTGTACTTGCCCCTCTAGATGCTCAGGCTTCCATGCTAAGCGACATTTTCTTTTTGTTTCAGAAGCTCTTAGTTTGTGTGTGTTTGTAAAGAAAAAGAAAGTAATATACTTACTCCTTTCACTTTGGGACAATGTCTTTCCCATCTCTCATTTCCGTGCAGCCTCCCGAGCTTTTTCTGCAGCCAGCAATGTCCTACACAAGTTTTAGATAACACAGGAAGGCAGCTTAAATTATTTTTCAATATTTTCTGAGAGTGAAAACGCCAAGTCATATATTTTAGTGAACAGATACACCTAAAAAAAATTCAGTGTTTCCTTAACTGGGTGGGGAACTACAAGAGAGGAGTAAATGACAAAGTCAGTCATTTCATCTAGACTCTTGGTAAAGACTCTAGGGAGAGAAAACATTCCAAGAAATAAATATATTTTACCCTTGTCCACAACTAGTTATTTTCAGAACACTTGACGAACACTAATTAAACTGCCTACTAGCTTTAAGAATAATGAGGACCATAAGGCAGTCAGTTAGCCTGAGTGCTTTCATGGAAAAGCTTTTCTTTCATTTCTGGTGGTTCTGGAGTCATTTAGCTAACTCTTCCCACAGTCACTTCAGGACGAGGCAAGGCAGAGAAAATGTATGCCAAATTAAGAGTCTGATTAAGAGTTAACCTTCCTGGGCCAGGCAGGACCTGCGTCTGGGATCTCACTAGCTGTGTGGTCTTACATGAAGAACTTCAGATGCTCTAAGATTTGGTTTCCTCTTGTTTGGAAGAGGGGCTGCGGAGGAGTATAAATCTTATGATGCAGGCAGCGCTGATTTCCTTCCAGTCGGTGTGGTGCCCGTGATACTCTTGGAGCGCCATAAGAATATTTTAATTTCTTTTAAAATGAGAAGAAAAAATGAAATTTAAAGCCAGAGAAGATATTTTAATATGTTTATGTTCATAACAATGCAGTCATCAAATATAATTTTGAATGCTTTTTATGAAAAAAGGGGCGACAAGGGCAAAAGTGCCTAGGACGCCACAAAGTCACAATGGACCTTAGCGTATATAAACCACTTAGCACAGTGACTGACACTGGGAAGCATGGTGGGGGTTGGCACACGTTTTCTGCCTAGAGCCAGATAATAAATGTTTTAAGTTCTGCAGACCAAAGTGGTCTCTGTGTTTTTGTAACTACTTGAATGTGCTACTATAGTGTGAAAGCACTCATAGATAACATATATACCAATGGGCATGGCTATACGCCAATAAAACTTTATTTACAACAGGCAGCAGGCTGGATTTGGTTCCTAGGCCTTAGTTTACTGACTCCTGACTTAAACTAATAATTATTGTTATTATTGAAATGAATTTTAATTTTATGCACTGACTTCCATAAACCATCCCTTAGAGAATGTGAACAAGTGGGAAAAGAGATAAGTGATAGCCTTTGGGGTATTCTAGATAGCCAAATAGAAGAACCCCTTAAAGTCTCAGTTATTCAGGATTCATCTCATGAGAACAAGTCATCACATTTTTCTGCACTGTACAAAAGAAATAAGTCAAGCATGAGATAACAGAATGCTGTGGTCACACCTCGATGTTCTCAGAGACCACCTTGTATGGAAAAATGAAACACTCATAAAGCAAACAATCTCTATTGAGGATCAACATGTATACTTATACAAATCCATAAACAGAAATTGCACATGGCAATGTACCTAGTTATGCTCTGCAACGCTCCATTGAAATTTGAAGCTGTAGAAGGTCTTTCCCTGTGATTCCTGGGCCCAATCAGGCAGTTGCCTAAAGACAGATGATATTTAATAATTATGTAGGGGGAGCAAAAAGATCTTCCAAAGACTAAGCCTCAGCTCAGTACAAAGAACTGTGAGCCCCTGAAGGGGTGGGCATGACCCCATGCATTAAAGGTCTGTACATGACTGGAGAGGAAGGCCCTCTTCAGTCTCCTGAAGCCAGAACTTTAGTTCTCATTAACTTTGGCCTAGGAAACAAATAGCTAAATTGCTTGGCTGTGTATATAAAATAGTGGCTCCTAGAAGTAAGAGGAAAGAGAAAGACAGCCTGTAGTGTTACAGAATGCAAGTTCCTGTGCCCAGCGCACAGTGAGGCCAAACTGAAACGTCATAGTTTGGAGCAGAGAAAGGTTTATTGCAGGGCCATGCAAGGAGACGGGTGGCTTCTGCCCCCAAAACCCCGAAATCTCCAAAGGGTTTCAGCAAAGCACTTTTAAAGTCAAGGTGAAGGAGGGGCATGGTTGGTTGTTGCAGACTTTTCGGCATAGGAATCCTTTGTTCTTACAGCTGTCCACATAGGTTAGGTCATGATGTTCCTGTAAACCTCCAACAAAACAAGTGTTATTCTCTGTTCTGCAACTTTTTATCTCTATATGAATGGACTAGTAAAGGTCAGAGCAGGAGAATAGGCTCTCCTGTATATTTCAGGCTATAGACAACATTCTTTTACAGAAGGTGCAGAGCCAGCATGACTAAGCACAGGCAACAAAGCGCAAAGGTTAAAGCAAAAGAAACAGATCTAATATGGAATCAGATTTGTTCTTCCCTATTAGTAGGAGTAAATTTGGACTCAAATCCAGAGTCTGATACTTATTTTCTCTATGGTGTTAGGAAGGTTGTTTTCATTAGAGTCTCAGTTTTTGTGATGATCAAAGTAGGGTTAAAAATAACCTATTTATACACTGTGCATGGCAACTGAGAGGATTAACTGAGATTCTACATGTAAAGACCCTATATCATTGATAGACATGAAATAGGTGCTCAATGAATGGTTACATTTTAATTCCTGTTAGAAGTAGGAATAATCACTCCTGGGAATAATGGCAGCAGAGAAGGGAGGGCCTAGAAAACATAGGCGCTGAAACTTTGGGCTCTAGAATTTAAAACTTCCCTCTGTTCAATCGTTAGCTGTATTACATTGCACATTTTTCTGATCTTGAGTTTCCTCATCTGAAAAATGGGCATAAATAGAATATACTTCCTAAGGCTGTTGGGGATGTTAAATGTGGTAATGCATATGAAGCTTGGCATACTGCCTAGCATAGGGCAAACTGCTGGCATATTGTAGAGGTTTATGCCCTTCCTCCTTATCACCATCATTATTGCTTAGTATGAGGCATGTGTTTTGGGGGTCTTAGACATATGGTGTGACCTATAAGAGCACATGAATCTTCTTAAAACTGTGTGTACCAGAGCTTGTTTCTTCGTTTTTATTTTTTGTCCATATGTGCATTTTTCTGGAGTAAAGGTTCGTAGCTTTTATTCGCTTCTCAGAGGGATCCACAACCCAAATGGCTTTACAGGCCACGTCGTTTGACAAACAGTCCATATGCTTTGAGGACATCTTTTGTAGCCTGAATTATAATTGCTTATGATGATAATCCAAGTTATCAAGAGCGTGTCCCCTTAAATTAGTGTACCATATTTAAGGAGATAGCCAGAACTGTATGGTAATATATTTTAGTGAGATTTCCAGATACGAAAGAATTGATTTTCACATGAAAGGATGAAATTAAAGATGTGAGTTTCAATACTTGGGAAAATCAATATATGTGAAATAACTTATTCCTTAATGATTCTGGGTAGTGATCACCCAGTTATGGTAAAAAAAGAGCATGCAGTAGCTAATATGTATTTATCATTTTGCAGATAATTTTCTAAAGAGTAGCTTATGTGTATTATGTCATTTAGTCCTCTCCATAACCCCAGGATAATTCATAATTATGCCTGGTTTCTTAATTGGTTCAGTCCTTTCATGGGTTAGTATCAAGTGACACCTAGACATCCTTTTGGTGGGGACTGAAAGCAGCTGCAAAAACAGAAGTGATTCTATTAGCTATTGCTAGTAATGAGCACTTGACTCACTTGCTGTAAGGAGAGATGCTGTGAGTGCCAGCTCTGTAGAAAAACACATTCAGAGAAGTACGGACATGGCAGTTCAAGCAGAGATCTCTAATGCCGCTAGTTCTGGAGTCTCCCAAGTTCATATTGTTTAATAAATTCAGAAAGTATGCTGGTTATAAAGAGAGGCATATTTTCTGAAGTAATCAGCTTTTACCAGGGAGTTACCTATAAATTACATACAGTACTTCCAAGCCAGGCTAGGGAGCTGAGAGCCTATGGAAAAGAAATTGGTGTATATGGGGAAATAGCCTCTTGCTGGATGTGAACAAGCTCTCTCCAAATTCAAATTCATTTATTTCTTGAGCACCTTGTAAGAAAGAGGAAATACGAAAATACTTGTATGCTCACCATGAACTTCTCAGCTCACTTCTGGGATATTATTTGAAAAGAATATTAAAATAGAAGATTTATTCCACAGGCTATGTCTCTAATTAACTGAATGATTACTATACAACTCATAAAGTGACTGATGTTTTGAGGTTTTTTTCTATCATTTCTGTTGCTCTGAATTTTCTCAAAAAGACATTTTTGCCAAGTTACAAATATGTATCGTATCAAAACATTTGAACATGAACCAACATAGAGTATCTCAAAACAATCACAATAAGGATTAATTTGATTCAAATTGTGTTCATCCGTAGCAATGTTAAATGTTGCATTAGAGTTTTTTACTCTAGTGTAAGAAGCAACAGTTTGCCTTACTTAAGGCAAGGATATTGGGTAAATTACTAAATTAAAAGAAAAGCTTAACAACTTAAGTCTACAGAAATGCAGGAGCTAGATTATTTCCGGGGAGCTCAGTAAAAAACCCTAAACCTTATTTTCTGGATACTGAATCTGAAGAGCTCAGCTCTTCAAATTTAAATTCCTCAGAGGGAATTAATCGGGTGATATTAAGTGGGTGACTTCTTGCCCATTGTTAAGGTATGAGTATCAGTATGATAGACAAACACAGTAGGACCTGCATGGGATGAAAGAGAGACTATTCTTTAGAAGAGAGAGATTTTAAAAGACATAATTAAATAGAGATATACCATATTCATGGACTGGAAAACTCAATATTACTGTAATGCCATTTCTCCTCAAGTTGATATGTGGTTTTAATGTAATCACAATCAGAATGACAGAGGCTTTTTTTGTGTTTGTTTATAGAAACTGACACATTTTTGAAATTTATATGAAAATGCATAGGAGTAAGAATTGCCAAGAGAATCTTGAAAAAGAAAAAAGTTGAAGAGCTCATATTACCTAATTTAAAATAAAACTTCAGAATCAAGACAGTATAATGTTAGCAAAACAACTGAAAAATTGAATGATAGTACAGAATAGAAAATCAAAAAATTGACTCAATCATATATAGTCAACACATAAACAGTCAGTTGATTTTTGACAAGGGTTTCAAGGCAATTTGATTGGAGAAAAGAAAGTTTTTTCTACAAATGGTACTGAAAAAACAAACTTGTTTTTTTAAAAAAAGGAACTTCAGTCCCTACCTTGTAGTACACACAAAAGTAATTTGAAATGGATCATAGACTAAAAATTAAAAGCTAAAACTGTTAAACCTCTAGAAGAAAACATACAAGATTATCTTCATGAGTTTGGGATAGGTAAAGATTTCTTAGGACATAAAAAGTACCCAACATACAAGAGTAAATGATTAATTGGACTTCATCAAAATAAAAACTTCCACCTATCAGAAGACACCATTAAGAAAATGAAAGAGCAAGCGTGAGACTTAGATAAAATATTTTCAATACATTTATTTTAGAAAGGGTTTATATCAATAATATATAAAGAATGGCTACAGTTAACAATAAAAGACAACTCAATAAAAAATAGGTAAAAGACTTAAATAAATGTTGCACAAAAGAAAGTTTATGAATAGCCAATAAACACATGGAAAGGTCCTTAACGTCATTAGTCACTAGGGATATCCAAATTAGAACACCAATGAGATAGTATTCCACACATCCTAGGTGGCTAAAATTAAAAGATTGATTACACCATTTGTTAAGGGTATGCAGTAAGTAGAACTATCACATGGTGCTGAGAATGTAAATATCACAACCACATAGCAGAATTGTTTTGTATTTTCCTATAAAGTTAAATATATACGTACTCTATACCCAGAAATTCTACTTCTAAGTAGCTGAGAGAAATTAAAATACATGTTCACAAGGTGCTTTTAAAATAATATTTATAGCAGCTTTTTCATAATAACTGAAAAGCAGAAATAATCAAATATTCATCAACAAAAGAATGGATTTATTGTTATATATCTATATACTCAGTAATTAAAAAAAAAATACCGAACTTCTGACGAACATTAACAATGCAGATGACTGTAAAAAAAATATTAAGTTAAGTGTAAGAAACCAGACACAAAATAGTATATAATGGATGATTCCATTTATAAGAATTTTAAGAACAGGCAAAACTAATCTATGTGATAGAAATCAGAACATTGTTTGTCTGTAGGAATTGACTGAAAGTTAAACCTGGGGACTTTGGGAGTGAGAGTTTTCACTGAGATGGTAGCTTCATGTGTCTGTATGTTTGTCAAAATGTGTTAAATTACAAATTTATAATCTCTGCATTTCACTGTATATAAGTGTTCTTGTAATAAAAAAAGAAAAGGAACTGGTTGGTAGGATTCAAATAAAGTCATGTAATATCATGAACTTCGCTTACTCAGTGCTTAAACTGGATAATTCCACCTAGGAAGACCCAACTAAGATCTCATTGAAGATTTGAGTGACTGCTTCTGCCATTTCCTCCCCTTATCAGAAACTTCGCAGCACTTATTAGCACCTTTACTTAAAGTTTTTTTTTGTTTTTAGGTTTTTACAGTTTTTTTCTGTGCAAATAATGGTAAATTCCGTGGGAGTATCATCTACATCAGTGCTTCTCAAACTTTAATATGCACAAGAATTACCCAGGGACTTTATTAAATTACAGATTTTCAGGCGTTATCTTGTAGATACTCATTGGAATTGGTCTTGAGCTGAGGAATCTGTATTTTTAAGTAGCATTCCAGGTGGCGGTCTGCTGACCACCTTATAAGAAACACTGATCTATATCACATTTGAACCATTTCTGTCATATCCACAAGGCTTTGAGTGCTGTGTGCTAAGAAATAAGCTGTTTAATAAATAAACTACAGCTTCCCTGGTGGCACAGTGGTTGAGAGTCCGCCTGCCGATGCAGGGGACGCGGGTTCATCCAGGAAGATCCCACATGCCACGGAGCGGCTGGGCCCGTGAGCCATGGCTGCTGGGCCTGCGCGTCCGGAGCCTGTGCTCCGCAGCGGGAGAGGCCACAGCAGTAAGAGGCCCACGTACCGCCAAAAATAAATAAATAAATAAATAAACTAGATGAGTTTGAATCTCTCGGACACCAGTTTTCAACTGTGGGTAGATATTTTTTGTTGTTTTTTGTATTAGAAACTTCATAAACATTCTAGGAACAACCCCAGATTTTTCCCAGCTCCTTCAGTTTTCAGATGTGAAAACTGAGGCCCAGAGAGCAACAGTGACTTTCCCAAGGTCTTTTAGCTAGCGAGAGCTCCATGGAGGCTGGAACTCACATCTCCTGACTTCTAATCTAACTCAGCTCTCCCTATCACACCATGATTTTGTCAAGATCAGAAAGTGCACTGGTTCTCACGTGGGGGTCATTTTGTCCCCCAAGGGGTATTTGGCAATGTCCAAATCTGTTTTTGGTCATCTCAATTAGGGGAGGGATGGGGGAGCGGTATGTGGTAGCTATTTAGTGGGTTGAGGCCAGGGATGCTGCCAGACACCCTACAGAGTACAGGACACAGCACAGCCCCTGCCACCAAGAACTGTCAGGCCCCAAATGTCCATAGTACAAGGTGGAAAAACTGTGTGCTAGTCACTGTGGAATTCAGTGGTCCCAGCTAACTCTTCTTGGAGATGTTTCAGCCTCGTGCAAGCACCGTGTGTCAGGATCTCCCTCAAATACTCTGGAGGCTGCCCTGTGTGCTTTTGTGCTCATCCTGGCTCTAAACCTGAGGCCTGGCTGCAGACACTCCTTTCCTCTAGGCTTCTTGGACGGACTCAGCACTGCCATGGCAGCCTGTGTCATTTCTTTGACACAGCATTTGCCAGCAGCCAGCCAGGGAGTCCTGAACATGGGCCACCCCAGCCCTGCCAGCAGCTCTCTGGTGGGCCGGGAGCTGCTCCAACTGGTCACAGAAAGAGCAGCCAGCTGGGTTTGAAAGGAAACATTTAACTTGGGTCCTGATTGAAGCAGAAACCAGTTTAGAGATGTGCCCTCTCCAATTTGAGATTTTTTAAAGGAAAATTGGGGTAATGAGTAGGAAGGGAACCTCATAACTCAGGATATAAGGAAGGAGGGATGCTCAGTGTGTGCCCAGAGTCCATTTGGCCAAGTTTTATTGTGCTGTTAGGGTAGCATTAACTTGATATACACACACTGGGTCTCAGGGTTTCAGTACTTCCAAACTATTTGACCTCAGAACTTTACTAAACTGCTCCAAGTCAGTTTCTCTGACTACAAAATACTGATGATAATAATAGTGCTGATACTAGAGAGTTGTTATAAAGATGAAACAAGCTAATGCATGTAGAGAAAGACTGTAGTGTAGTGATTGGTATGCAGTAAGCACTAAATAAATGATAGCTATTAGCTATGATTTTCCCACACCATTAACTTGCAAAATGTGCCAGGTTCCACCTGCCTCTGAGAATACAGCAAGCCCCCTTCTTCCTTTTTACACCAATAATATATTGGGCAGTTTCTCTATGCCTTAATTACTGCAAGCTAGCTCTCTTCACAGTATCCCCATCAGTTAACCATCCACAAACAGTTCCCTCCCTTGTCCCCACAAATCAGCCTTTCAACTGCAGCCACTGTTGCCCCGACTGTATTCCTTCTTGACTGAGCTGACTTGCTTGGCCCACAACCCCATTCGGAGGTGTCCCTCCTGTGTCATGGCATGTCTTCAGCATGATGGTGGGGTATGAGCTTTCCCAAGGCTGGTGGTATCAGAAGAGGTCAGAGCACATCTGGGAATCCACATGGAAGAGGAAGAAAAATCTCTTTGCTGCTCTGTGCCTTCTTTTTTTTTCTTATGGGCTGCAAAGCAGCCCATATCTGATTTAGAAATCTGTTCTGACTAGTTCTATCAGCTTATTCCTCTAGCCCGTCTCTCCAAAAGGACTTCAATCCATCCAGAAAATAGGAGGAGACAAGATACTCTGTGACTCCCATTTTCTTCCAGTCCCTCCCCCAAGCCAACACTTCTAGCAAGTCCTGCTGTAACAAAGCAAACAGTCCCCAAAATAGCAGAGCTGCAAACAACTCCTGAAGGCCTCTGCAAGAGTGTATATTTCTTTGGCAGCTTCAGGCACCCGACTCAGTACGTCAGTTATGAGGAGACCTGTTTGAATCCTAGAGGATTGGGTTGGGGGCATAGAAAGAGGAGCAATGAAGCACTTGGTGGAGGAAGTGGCCAAACATGAGAAAGGCAGAAAGAAGGAGAAAAGAAAGATGTGCAGAAGGGGTAGCACATTTCTTGGAGTAGGATGCACTGGGGCTTGAAGGTGAAAACACCCAGGGATCTGAGTGAGCATGAGAAAGCAGAGAGGCAATCCATTTGCTTTGTTGTGATTTGCGCGGACTGAAGGCAGCAGTCAGCTGTGGCCTCTTCCTCATCACTAAATGCCAGAGAAGGCTTGGCTAGCCCAGGTCTCCATGGGATTTATCAGCAAACCAGTCCAGGAACTGGATCACTTCCAAGTAGTCCCCTGTGCGGCTGGTTCTTGAACTTGGGGTACAGGAAGACGACGCAGGATTTGCAGGGATATGCAGGTCTGCCCATCTGTTGGCACCTTCCAGTTACATTTCTGTGGTTTGCATTTTAACACAGTAAAAAATGGTTTTGAGTTAATCTTTGAAAAATTCATAAAATCCATACGATAGCGAAAAGAAAGCATTCCAGATATGAACTAGGTGTGCATAGCCAAAGTGGAAGCAGAATAAAGGTGATAGAAGAGCTGAGAAAGGGAGTGATTAGAAGAGATAAACAATGCAGTAATCATTATTTCTTACCCCTGACATCCAGAAAAACTAAATTCTGGTGTAATCATCATACTCAAACATGGCCATAAGGAGAGTTAAAGTTTAAAACTTTTCAAGAGAGGCGGTTGGAATTAATTTTGAGATTAGGGCATAAAAGAACCATATCTTAAGCTGGAAAAAAAAAAAAAAGGCTTCAAGAAAATAGGGCATATTGTAATGCTTCTGTGGCTAAATGTTGTACGTGGGGGAATTGGAACGCAGTGAATAGGAAATCCCCAACTTCTTCAGCAGGATTGTTGTGGGGGAAAATTGTCACCCTAGGGAGGAACCCGTCCTGGCAGCTTCATATAACGATGACTCTGGAAATCCCAATCAAGTACTGTCTGATAGATAAACTAAATCCTTTTGTTTTAAAAATATACATCCAGGCCAGTTGGTGTCACCAATCTAAGTAACAGCTTTGTCCCAAAATAGATGTTAGTACTGTGATCTCAGCAGGGATTTCTTTTTTTAGAGAAAGATATTTTAAGGGCCTACAAGAAGGTTTTTTGGAACTTCCAATATCCTTGAACTGCAAACAACAGCAATTTTAGACATGGAGTGTTAGTTCAGTGAACTTAAGAAAAAAAAGAAATAGAAAAAAAAAGAAAGGAAACCCATACAATTGTCAGTGCTAAGTGAGCTGAAAAGTAGTTTGAGAGAGTGTGTTGGACTCAATTCTTTCTGTATTCTGTTTTTACTTTTAAGGAATCCTTCAGTACTGTTGAGCCCCATTGAGTAGAATGGAACCAACCGAATATGGCATTTGTTTAATATGTATATGTTTTTGTGTTATACTGTGGTGGAGCCAGTACATTGAACAAAGCAAGTGAGACTCATAAGATGCTATCAGACAGCAAGGTTATTCTCCCAAATGCAATATAACCCATTAGAACGCACTCAGTATACCCAGTGTTTCCCCTGACCTTGGATGAATGTAGGGCAGGCCCCATGGCTTTTCTGGTCACTCTCAGATAATGAGTCATCTGGACAAATCAAGTCACAAAAACAATCTCATTTCAGTAATTCCAGGGAAAAGAGGGAAAAGGAGAGAGGAGTCTTCCTTGACCAGTACTATTTTTGTTGGTGCCAGTGTTCTCTGCCCTTGGCCTGTGTTATGGGGACTTTATCTCAGGAGGACTTTGTAGGGATCTCTCACTAGCTGTTGCCTTGATACTGACAGCTGCCTCTTCCAGGCTGATGGCCGTGATTTTCTAAATGTGTGTTGTTCGATTTGTGTATTTGTCTGTTTGGCAACCATTTATCACAGAACCAACGATATTAACTATAGTTTCTTATTTTCTCTATTCTTGATGGTCTGGCATTTGGGGGCCTTACAGACCCAGGAAGAGACTGTCCCTCCCAAGGCTATTTACAGACCCTTGAACAACACCAGAGTTAGGGGCACCAACCCCTGTGCAGTTGAACATCTGCATATAACTCTGGTCGGCCCTCCCTACCCATGGTTCTGCCTCTGCAGACTCAACAGTGGTGACTCATGTAGTACTGTAGTATGTATTTATTGAAAAAAAAAAAAGCCACATATAAGTGGACCGGTGCAGTTGCAGTTCAAACCCATGTTGTTCAAGGATCAACTGTCATTTATAACGATACAACAACAACTTGCCTAGGAGCACAACTTTCACATGCAATCCCAAGTCTATAGTCCCTACCACCTCCTTATCTGACTCTTACACACCAGTTCAATATTTCCCCTGCCCGAAAGCATCCCAGAGTCAGGTATCAGACAAACTGAGGCCACCCCTATAACCCAAAGCCCACTGGAATTATGCAAATAGCCAATCCTAAACTGTTTACTCTGCTTTACCTTGCCTTTCCTGGGGAAAACCCAATAAAGGCTCTGGCCTAGGCTACCCCCTCACTCCTGCTTTTTTCCCTGACCAAACCTGGTGCTTCTCCATGTTGCCTTGCATGGTGTGGCAGGCCCCCTTCTCTCAGGAAATAAAAGGAAAAATTGCTTCTTTCAGTGGCATTGGCCTTTGGTGTCATCACTCAGTCACCTGCAAAGATGAGGCAACTTTGCAGCAATTTGGGTACACATTTTAGAGCACATAGTATTTCACAATTTGAAAAAGCTTTTTTGGAAAGTGGTTCTGATTACATAATACCTGGACTCAGGATTTCATAGGACGCAGTTTAAAAATATTTAAGAGCAACCAAAAAATGCAGATATATAGCCATAGACACTTCATCTAAATTTTATTTTAATGAACAGAACTAATCATAATGGACGTAAAATGGGAAGTGAAAATTTACCTTTAAATCACATATTTTCTATGTCATTAGCTGCATAATGCAGTATTTCTCAAAGACTGTTCTCTGGAATAATCATTTCTGTAGACAGTTAACAGATAGTAGAGAAAAAAGTATTTTAATCAAATGCTGTTGGAATCTCTGGATCAAACTGCCACCACCATCTAGAGAGTGTACAAAAGAATAAAGAATAGGAAACGGGGAACTACAGGGAATGCTGGGAGAGGCAGCATGGATCAGTGGAGACTTGAGACTGGAGTCTAGGGTTCAAGTGTAAATGTTGCCCTTTACTAGCTCTGTGAACTTTGAGTGTTGAACAGCAATTTTAATCCTCACCTCAACCATCAGGTGGAAATAACTGTTTCTGTAGTAACAGCTATGACGACTCCATGGCATATCAGATTTCTTTATTTTTGTTATACCTCTTTCTTTAATTTCTGAGTGGACCCTCACTGAGATTGATGAGCAACGTACGTATATCAGGAATATGAGTGGGCTCCCTTCCTCAAGCCAGGAGGTGGCTTCAGCCACAGGCCCTGAGGATGGTCACTAGTGATGTGTCAACCCTCTTCCGGCGAGGTCCTTATGAGATCCGGTAGCTGTGCAGGCAGCTCCGCTCCCTCACTGCTACTCTCAGCCACAGAAATTTTGTGGAAGCTCCCAAGACTAGTGAGGTGAGCTTCAGTCCTGAGAGGGATCTATGTAGCCACTCATTGGAAACCTGTCCCCTGAGGTATCTGTGTTCAAGCCATTCACAGGAACTGCAGTCCTCCAACCACCTTCCGCATCTTGCTCAGTCGCTCTCCACTTGCCATCCTTGGGAGCAAACAGCTGCCACCTGTTAGTCCTTTCTGGTAATCCAGCCAGCTCCTCAATGATCTTCAGCCTGAGAGTCAAATCCCGCCCCCCCCACTCAAGTGTTTTATTCGATCTTCTCAGCGTGGAGAGAGAGAGAAAAAAGTTTAATAAAATTTTACATCAAAAAAACAAATTTAAAGATTCTTCTTAAAAAATGCATGATGGAGCTAAGCAGCTACGTCCCTGTCAGGGTCTGCACTCTCTCCAGGCCTCCACCTGTGGGTCCATTTCATTCATTAAATTCACCCACCCAGCGTCTTTGGGCATTTGATCTGGGGACCCCTGCCTTTGACTTTAAAGCACTAAGACCTGAGGAGGATGCACTCTTTTTGCTTACATCCATTGTAGTATCTTACTCAAGCTCACAACCCTAAGAACCCCTACAGCTCCCTTTTCACCCCAACACAATGGCGTAAAAATAGACAAGACAGAAAAGGCACTCAGAAACAGTCAGCCCTGGCTTTTCCAAAAGTCTTGGCATGACTTCACTCCTCCTCTTCCTTTGTCTACTTGTGTTCTTCTAGAGAAGGTGGAAGGCACAGTTCATGCAAACCACCCACTCGTAGGTCACTGACTGATATTATATTAAGTGCCAGAATCTGGTCTCTTGGTTTTCCCAGTGCTCTCCATGAAGTAGTAACCTACTCTGACCCAAATGTATGAAGTTGCCAAAACTTGAAACCAAAGCAGACACCACCAGCTGCTGTTGTGATGAGTGTAGTGGCCTAGCAGAAGCACCTGTGGCTGGAAGGGCCAGCCTTCCAGCTATCTTGCCTGATACTTCTTCTCTACCCGCGCTGGGATGGCTGAAGCAACAGCAAGACAAGCTGCTGACACAAATACTCTTGGCAGTCAGTAGGGAAGCACCATAAGAGTGCTTTCAACTGTACACAACACTCTGCCGGAATTAGAGAGACTGTACTTGACTGATAGGTAATAGAAACATCCAGAGAAAGTAAGGTTTTGATTAAAATTTTGATTCCGTTCTTCTGGGATTCCCTCAGTGGTTCTCTTTAGTTGGCGTCTCTTCAAATGGTTTCACACATGATGGCAAAATGGAAGCAGCTGTTCCAGGCATCACATTTGCATACCACACATTTACAGCATAAAAGAGCTTCTCTCCCCTCCCCCACTTTGCTTAAAAACCCTGGGCTTCGCTCTGACTGGACCAACTTACTTCTCAAGCCCAATATGAGCCAATCACTGTGCAAGGGGAATCAGATGACCCTGACCAGTTTGAGTCGGTCAGAATCTTCCCTTGGAACAGAGAGGAATCAGTTTTACCCAAATGGCACGGCTTCTACCAGGTAAGGTAGGTGGATCATTACCATAACTTCTCTACTAGCTTATTTAGTTAACTAGATTGGAGGGGAGAAAGAACGAAATCAACATTTTCTGAAACTACTCTCTCCTAGGAATAATGCTGGGTGCCTTACTCTCCTCGCAATTTCCACTACTGAAAATCACTTGTGCTTTTTAGGAAATTCCGAAAGCTAAATCTGAGAAGGTTAAGGAAGTTGCTCAAGATTTAAGAGGCCCATTAGGTATTAACACTCAGATTTTATTGCTTTGAAAGGCCATACCTACAAAACACTATGTATGTAAAATGTCACAATATTCCCTGAGAATTGGGTGAGAGGAATACTATCAAGTAATAGAAAGATAGCTTTAGGAGCTAATTCCAGCTCTTCCACTAATAGTGTTATATGAGTCTTTTTTTTTTTTTTTTTTTTTCGATACGCGGGCCTCTCACTGTTGTGGCCTCTCCCGTTGCGGAGCACAGGCTCCGGACGCGCAGGCTCAGCGGCCATGGCTCACGGGCCCAGCCGCTCCGCGGCATGTGGGATCTTCCCGGACCGGGGCACAAACCCGTGTCCCCTGCATCTGCAGGCTGACTCTCAACCACTGCGCCACCAGGGAAGCCCCTATGAGCCTGGTTTTGAACATATCTCTAAATCTCTTTCAGCATTAGTTTTGTCATTTGACAAATCGAATACTTCATAATAGAATGGATTCCATGATGCTGGGGAGAAGATTAGGATAATGGATATAGTATTGAAGTAAAGGGAAGATGCCTAACAAAAATAATTATTTTTCTCTCACCTAGAATATTGGTGTTTGAAATTTCACTGTGAGGCCCTTATTCCTATAGCCTAAAGTTTCCTCCACTTAAAAAAATGTACACACTCTTAAATTCTGATGCATTAAGCTAAAGCCGCAATCTTTAAAACCTATAAGGACCGGCCAGTAGCAAATGGATAAAGAGAGACAGGGATAGGCTGTTAGTGGTCAGGGAACTGTGATGATCTGAGCCTGGAGCCTCTTGACCACGTGAAAAGGAAAATGGCTACTCAGCTTTAGCCAATTGTAATCAATTAGGAATTTGAACCTTTTTGCTAAATCTTAGGAGTTTTCCAGAGAAACCCACAATCTGAATGGCTTGGTTTTTGTTTTGTTTTATGTTTTATTTAAAACACTACCTGCATCCAGAAAACTACATCTGCTGTCACGTAGTTTGAAACTTCTTCTATTATGTGTCTCTTGATCTACATGAGCCTGGGGTTTTCTTATCTACATCTGTCAAAAGAGGGAGATAATAATAGTATTTGCCCTCACGGGAATTTAGAGAAGAAGAAGAATGGAAATGTTGCTACAGTGAAGTTCAGATCCCTTCCAAAGTCAAGTTATTAAAAAAGACTGCTAAAGAGGTGTATTTCCTAAAAGCACCTGGGAGGAAGTGGCAAAGCTGGGTGCAGAACCCAGGGTGGGGATCCAAGTTCAGCTGTCTCTAATCCCCTTGGTCTCTACTAGCAAGTCTGTGAAGAGGCCCTGTGCTTCCTTTTGCCTCTTTAAGCCCGACTTATCCCGCATACCGCCTGCTTGGGCCTCCTGCTGGGGCCACTGTGCCTGCTGACTCAGGAGCCACACAGCCCACAGAGCAGGTCATCTCGTCCCAGGCCCCTGAAGGTAGAGACTTCCTCCTTTCCCACTGCCATGCCTAGCCGTCTGACTATTGAGGTTTTAATGGGATGCTGAATTGGGGAAATCATGGCTGCTGTGATGCCTGAAATATCAGTCTCTGAGCCAGGACCCAATCCAAGGGATGGTAGTATTAGATTCCAGTACTGTGAGGTGAAAGAGATTGTGCAGGTCACCACAGCCCGAATGATCACAGTGACTGGGGTTCTTGTTGGAAGTTTTCAGAAATTAGAATTCTGAAAGAAATGCCAGAGGTAGAAAAGGCTTCAATCTGCACTTGTCTGAAACAGTAAATATGATAACCACGGGCCACATGTAAAGCTATGGAGAGTTTGAAATATAGCTTATCTACATCAAGATGTGCTGTAAACATAAAATATACACCAGAGTTTGAAGTCTTAGCACCAAAAAAAAAAAAGTAGGTTACATGATGAAATGATAGTATTTCAAATATAGTCGATTAAATAAAATATTCTTAAATTTAATATCCCATGTTTCTTTTCAATTTGTAATGTGGCTATTCAAAAATTCCAGATTACATATATGACTTAGACCTGTCTATACAGAGAAATTATTTCAAATGTGCTTTTAAATCACGCCACTTCCACTATGCAGACTCTCTTGTAATTAAGAATAATGTGCTCAATGATACCTAAATAAATAAATTAAAAGAATATTCTAAAAAAGTAATGTTCTCAATACTTTCTTATGTAATCTTTATAATATACATTACTGTAAGCATCATAAAATTTTATGCAGATATGTATGGCATCCTGTATAAATGCTGTGTATTCCATATTTTATGGGCAATTTAAGAGATTTTTCAAGGGTATTTTTACTTTTTGGACTTAATTTCTCTTTATGCATTGACTTTAGAGATTAACTTCACTCTTGTCCATTTGAAAGAGCACTGTGCTAGGTATCAAGAGCCTGTGCTAGAAAGTCTATGAATAATATTTTTAAAATAATGTTTCCTGACCCTACAGGCCCACCTTCCAAAAGCACGCTCTTGAGCAGTTTTATCCAGTGTTGGGGATGAATTTGAAGTGACACATACATACAGTCTCATACATGGCCTCCTCAGGGCTAAAAGCACATGTCACAATGCAGCTACCCTGCATTAATCTCTATTATCATCAACACAAATCCTTTATTCTAAAACACATGACCTATATATTACATTACTTAATTATCCTTACATGAAGAATTATGCAGCAGCATTCTTGTGTGATTGTGTGCCCCTCCACCAAAGGAAAAAAAAAGGGATGTCTCGTAACTAATTCTAGCCTTCCCTTTTTTCAAAAGATGACAATGATAATACCTAATAGCATTTCCCTTTTTGCCATGGCTGCCAGGAAACGTGGAGGAAAATCTAGTCCTCAGTTATAGTAAACTCTCTTGTTAAATTTAATGTAAAATCACCTTCTGCTAAAAGGATTTGGACCTCTCTTTTGACCTTCATATTAACTGTCATGTCTCAGGGCCTCCATGATGTTCAGACCCCCTGCTTTGCCTAATGCTGTTTATATCCCACCTACAAATGTATTTTGTGGGTGAGGTATAACATACAGGTAGAAAAAACCTAGAAAGATGAAATAATTTTCATTTTGTATGCCATCACCTCCATTAAGGCCTGGAGCAGAGGGTTGAGAAGGACTCTGAGGCTTTCCCCAACAACACAGGAATCAGTGCCACGGCCTATTTATGGCATTTGCTCTGCATTTCAGAGGAGGGGTGGCATCAATCACGACCACATTTGCCATCCTTGGTTGAATCTATGGCCATGGATTGTGGCAAAAGAAACTTATCCATGGATGAGGTGACCCAGAGGCTCTGGTCTTATCATCACAATGCTCTAATCAGTATAGACTGACCTGTCAGAGTTGAGAGCAGTTCTATAAATACTCAAAGTAGTCAAGCATTGTTCTCCACTTGAAGAACCCACTTTGCCTGGGCACCTCCTTTCCATTGCTTTATTTTCTCCCTAGTTCTGATTTCAATACTTTGAATGCACATGACTTATGTTCTAAATTTTAGAATCCCATTCTGGATTCTAAAATTCGTCCATCTTTAACACTTACTTCTGTCTCCCTCCATGTTCAGGTCTCCTCTCCTCCAGGAGACAGCTAGCTAATGAGGGCAGCCTTTGTGGCTGATTTGCCTTTTTTGTTTTTCTACTCCCAACCCCTAGAACATGCATTCAGTGCCAAGCACAGTATGGCATAGTGTTTAATAAGAGTCCAGCCATTAGACTTTGACACACTTGATTTCAAATATCAACTTCATCATTTACTAGTTATTTGTCCTTGGGCAAATAACTTGTTTCTAAGACTTAGTTTTATCATCTACATATGTGGATAATAATGGGACCTGCCTCAGGGGTTGTTACAAGCAGTCAGTGTATATTGAATATTTAGCTCATTGTCTGGTATATTGTAAGGGATTGGTAATATTTTTTCATTGTGTTTTACACATATTATCATCAAATAATGATTGTCGAATCAGTGAACAAAGTGACTATACCTCTCATTGTTTTCTTCTTGATGAAAGTGTCAGATGTTCCTTCCGCCAATTATTTTATCTCAAAACACGGACAGTAATGCTTGCTCACTAGACTTTGGTAAATAAGAAACTCTGTGTTCTCTTTAGAATACATATCCTCTCTAAAGTCAAATACAAAGATAATATTGTAAATGAGTGAGATTATAAGTGCTTTTAATCCTCTTTGTATCATTTGAAGAGGTATCAAGAGATAAAAAGAAAAGTAAATTTATAAAATACTTTTCAAAACACTTACATGCACGTTACCAATCTGTCTTCCCTATAAGATAGTGAGTTAGGCAGAGAAGGTAGTATTATCCCTTTAGTCAGTTGGAAAATGGAGACCTACAACGTTTGAATGGTCTAGGACAGAGTTTCTCAACCTCAGCACTTTGAACCAAGTAATTCTTTATTGTAGGAGGTTGTCTTGTGCATCATAGTATGTTTAGCAGCAACCCTGGCCTCTGCCCACTAAGTGCTGTTAGCTCCCCCTCTCTCCAATTGTGACAATCAGAACTGTTTCCAGACATTTCCAACTGCCCACTTAGGGAGCAAAATCACCCCTGGCTGAGAACCATTGGTTGAGGACCATAAAACAGTAAAGCAGAAGACCTTGTCATAGAAGCCTGCTCTTGTTCCTTCAGTGCTCACAGGAGTAAAACAGGGTGAGGACAAGAAGGCAGAAAGAGTACTGGCATTTGGGCCTGGTGAGCTAGCAGAAGAGATGTGCAGGTGAATAGGAGGAGTGTTTCCCAGGAAAAGAGGATGGGTGGGGAAGGGTTGACTTCCTGCAGATGCCACTGAGCTAAAGGATAAATGCATTTCTGTTAAAAACTTGGGCTGGAGGTGTTCGTATCTTGAGTAGTGTTTTACAGACCTTCAGTGACAGCTAGATGGGTATAAGAGGCAGGAGTTTGGACCTGGAGTTTTATTAACATTTGTACCCACGTATGATGTGAGTGGCCTCTAGAATTTGATGGAAACCGATTCTTAGAGGATTGTCTCAGTCAGTCTAAGTATCCACTCCTGACATCACCATCTAGTTGACCTACTCTGAACCTTCTGGCTCATCCACAGTAGTTTATGCCACAACTGCTTTTTGCTCCAGTCTTGGTTTGATGGTTACCAGGTATATTCAGATAGCACAAAAGTTGGGAAAGGATTGCTTATTTATCCAGAACTCTATAGCCAGAGACTAGTTAGACCAGTTAAAGTGATTTCAGAAAACCTGGTCTAAAGTGTGACTTTTGCAGTCTATTCATTCCCTAAGAAGGATGGTTAGATTACCCCAGCAAGATTTTCATTTGTTCCCTTTTCACCCCAACCCCTTCACACCCACTATATAAATTTTTACTAATTTAGAAACCTTATTTCTTTATTTGAACCACTGATTCAACTTGAACCCCTGGTTTGGAGGCACCCTTGAAGGTGCCTAGCTTGGGGTCTTTGGGTGCTGGTCTGTTGTCATGTCCAGTGTTTGTTTTAACTCTCAGCTTCATGAATCAAAGCTATACACTTGGCCCTTCCATAGGCCTTTTATTTACTCCGTTCATTCACTCATCCATCTATCCACCCAACAGGAATTTGTTAGGTTGTCTACTCTAGGTCAGGCTATAGGCAAGTCCCCACAGTGCTTTGAACCCCATATTAAACACTGGTTTGGAGAACTGCCTTTGACCCAGGTATATTTCACTTGTTGGATGAAAAATAGAATTGTTTTTCAGTTGTTATAGAGTGACATCACCTCTAGAGTGCTTTTTCTGGGTGCTAGGTGTCCTTGGCTTCCTTTGTACTGTTTTCTGCTAGCAGGTCCATTTGGTTTGATTAGAATGATAAGGAGTTTCTTCAAAGCATTCCTGGAACACATATTCTCAGACAGTTGCAACCACTTGTACAGAATAGTATAAAAATTATTTTATTAAATCATTGGGTCTTCATTCTGACCAACTGTGTGATACTGGGAAAGTAACCTCTCTGTGATGTATTTCATCATCTGTAATATTAGAGAATCGTAGTTAATGATTGCTAAGGCCTTCTGGCTCTAAAATAAATTCTAAATAATTGGAAGAATATTGAGATTTTTTAAATATCTGGGACGTTCTTTCTGATGACCTAAATTTTTAGGAGTCTGCAAACACAACTCTGGAGTGAGATAAGGTCCCTGTTTTAATTCATTGCTTGACATTTTGTATTGTTCTGTTCCACACCAACTTTCAGAAGGTCTGACTGATTTGGGTATTGTTCAATACTAACAGAAAGGTAAAGTGGAAAGAGCACTGTGTGAGGGGTCAGGAGACTAAATCATGGCTGTAGTCCTGCCACTAACTACTTGTGTGACTGTGGGCAAGTCACACCAGCGCCTTAGCCTCCATTTCTTTTTCTGTTAAAATGGCTAAGTTAACTTACGTGATCTCTAATGTTCCTTTTGCTCTAAAATTCTTTAATTTTAAATGTAGATGTGTTATCAAACCAAAACTTGGGTCTGCTCGCCCGTGCACAGTAAAGCCAATCTACTGACACCAGGTTGTGGTGAAAGAAAATGCAGCGTTTATTGTAAAGCACAGTACAAGGAGTCCAGGACAGCTAATGCTCAAAAAGCCCAAACTCCCTGATGGGTTTCAGCAAAGCATTTTTAAAGGCAAGGTGAGGGAGAGGAGTCCTAGGGTTTGTGATCAGCTCATGCACAAAGACTTGGTTTTAGTGATTTGTCAGGGATAACGCATTTATTAAAAAAAATTTTACTGACTTCCTATTATATGTCAGGCCTTGTTCCAACAATAAACAAAGCATTGTCCCTCTCTCCATGGAGCTACGATCTAGCTGGGGCACCAATCATACACAAGTAAATAAAAGTGGAATGTCAGATATTGAGCAGTGCATGGGCATAGATGAAGCGAGGGGTACTCTGTTGCATGGCATGGTCAGGAAAGGCCTCATGAAGGATGTCATGTGTGAGAAAGACCTGAATGAAGTGAAGAAGCCAGCTGTGTCAAGAGTTTGGGGGAGATCATTCCAGGCAGGGGGAACAACAAGTACAAAGGCCTTGAGGTTGGACCTGTTTGATGTGTTCAGAGCACAAGCAAAAAGGCCAGTGTGGCTGCTGTGAAGTTGTGTTCTTCTGACTTTGCCTCCAAGCCCTTGGACTAGCCTTCAACAGAATTCTTCCTTTTCTTATATACGTGCTTGATATTTAACAGGAATCATCCCGGTGACATTTTAGAAGACAACGAATCTTAGATGTCTGACTGTGAGGGAAAAGGGATCACCCTGAGGTTGAGGAAAGAGAATTGATACAAATTGCAGTTGACACAGTATGCCCATCTTAAATGCTTGCAGACTCCTGATGCTCACAGAGGTGGTTCATGTTACCTCTCTTCTTTTGTCTTTGCCCACCAACAGCTGAAAGGAGGGGGAAGTATAGGAATCTTGCAGCTTCATTTCTATGTGTAGTCAACCCCAGAGGGAAGTTTAGGTTCCTCCTTTTCTTCTGTATTTCTTAACCTCTCTCCTGAGAGCAGTAGCCTCTGTAAAGCCCAGTACTTCAGACATGATGTCTGGCAAGTAAAGTATGTTGTTGTGACCCTCAGAATAAGAGCTGAAGGCCACTTCATCCATTTAAACTGAGATGAGCTCTTCTCTGCCTGCCACGCTAGCCAGGTTGTTTAAATGTCTGGTTTTGATCTTCCTTTAAAAAAAAATAATGGATACAGCAAGCACATTTCTAGGTATTGAATTTCAGTAAAGCCCTGTTATTCATTATAGTGTTTCTCTATTTCAAGTTTGCAAAGTGGACATCATCCAGGAGATTAGAACCAGCTATGGGGCATCTCCACTAACATTTTTACCCACATCAGACAGAGCTTAGAGTACTATAACCCAGACTTTGGAGCTAAATCCAGGTGAGAGAGGGAGTAACCTGATGCCAGTTAGAATGGCTTTCTCTACCAGGATGTTATTTTGCAGGATTTGAAAGCTTAAATCTATGGCAACAGAAAGAAACTTTGTGAATACTTCCATGAGTCTGAAATTGACATCCCAGAAACCAGGTTTTTCCAACATACAGAAACTAAGTCAGGGGAGTCCCACATGTCAGGTCTGGACCTAATGGAAATAAGTCCATGAGCTTTAGTCTGAATCCACTAAAGAACTCATTCCCTAGCCCATGACATTATTATGAAAGAAGAGGAAAATCTGAAATACTCCTAGACGTGAGAATCTCTCTCTACCCATAAAGAAGGATTTCTTTTTCCTAAAAAGATGGAGCAGGTTAAGGCCAAACCCTCTTTCTACTTTCAACTAAAAGAGGGGAAATAACATTGATAAAACACCTACAGCTTGCCACTTACTATGCCAGGTGACTTAAATATTTGTTAAATACTCACTACCATCCACCATGGTAGCTTTTTGATTTTTTATACAAGAGCAAACTGAGGTGCAAAATTTTAAGCAATTTCCTTAGGTCACATAGATGATAAAGAGTAGAACTGGCAGATGAGAATGAGTCTTTTTGATACTAAAGTTGTTACTGCCCTGCTCCATAAAAACAGACATTTTAAAATCTGAAGTTAACCTGATGGTGGAGCTGCCTGCACATATATGCAGGAACTGAGCATCTGCGTGCTCAGGGAGGTGGAAAGTCAAGCCCAGTTTTAAGACACAGGCAAGAAGGAAATAGCTGTCCCTGGGAGAAGGAAGATCAACAACCCATGGGCACCTCAAAACCATACTCACAAGAGTCTGGATTGGGAAAGAAAAGGACAATGTGAAATGTTACCTTCCTTTCTCAACCGAGCAATGCAGAGATCTTGGAGAGCTGACCCTGCATCAGTTACTTTGGATAAATGCCCACCTCTGCACTGAGTAACTCTGGTAGACTGCCAACCACCAAACCCACAAGAGACCAAAAGGCTTAGAACAGGAACTGGCACAGAGCAAGCAGCATACTCAAGTATCAAGCAGATTCTTATTGGGAAGTACCAGCAAGATATTAGAAGCCAAGGTATCTCCATGCTCCTTTTCTACATCAGAGCAGCCATATGACACTGCGAAAAGAGCCTAAACATTGGATGGACAGCAAGCGGCCTGCCACGTGGCTGACAGGGCAAAACCCACCAGACCAAAGAAATGAAGAGGAAATAGGCAGTCTACCCGAAAAAGACATCAGAGTAATGATAGTAAAGATGATCCAAAATATTCGAAATAGAATGGAGAAAATACAAGAAGCGTTTACCTAGGACCTAGAAGAACTAAAGAGCAAACAAACAATGATGAACAACACAATATATGAAATTAAAACTTCCATAGAAGGAATCAATAGCAGAATAACTGAGGCAGATGAACAGATAAGTGACCTGGAAGATAAAATAGTGGAAATAACTACTGTAGAGCACAATAAAGAAAAAAGAATGAAAAGAATTGAGGGAAATCTCAGAGATGTCTGGGCCAACATTAAATGCGCCAACATTCGAATTCTAGGGGTTCCAGAAGAAAAATAGAGAAAAAAAAAATGGACTGAGAAAATATTTGCAGAGATTATAGTTGAAAACTTCCCTAATATGGGAAAGGAGCTAGTCAATCAAGTCCAGGAAGCACAGAGAGTCCCATACAGGATAAATCCAAGGAGAAATACGCCAAGACACATATTAATCAAACTGTCAAAAATTAAATACAAAGAAAACATATTAAAGGTAGCAAGGGAAAAACGACAAATAACATACAAGGGAATCACCATAAGGTTAGCAGCTGATCTTTCAGCAGAAACTCTGCAAGTCAAAAGGGAACGACAGGACGTATTTAAAGTGATGAAAGGGAAAAACCTACAACCAAGATTACTCTACCCAGCAAGGATCTCATTCAGATTTGACAGAGAAATTACAAGCTTTACAGACAAGCAAGAGCTAAGAGAATTCAGCACCACCAAACCAGCTTTACAACAAATGCTGAAGGAACTTCTCTAGGCAGGAAACACAACGGAAGGAAAAGACTGACAATAACAAACCCAAAACAATTAAGAAAATGGTGATAGGAACAAACATATCGATAACTACCTTAACTGTAAGTGCATTAAATGCTCCAACCAAAAGACATAGACTGGCTGAATGGATACAAAAACAAGATGCATATATATACTGTCTACAACAGACCCACTTAAGACCTACGGACACATACATGCTGAAAGTGAGGGGATGGAAAAAGATATCCCATGCAAATGGAAATCAAAAGAAACCTGGAGTAGTAATTCTCATATCAGACAAAATACACTTTAAAATAAATACTATTACAAGAGACAAAGAAGGACATTACATAACAATCAAGGGATCAATCCAAGCAGAAGATATAACAATTTTTGCACCCAGCATAGGAGCACCTGAATACATAAGGCAAATGCTAACAGCCATAAAAGGGGAAATTAACAGTAACACAATGGTAGTTGGGGACTTCAGCACCCCAGTTTCACCAATGGCCAGATCATCCCCAATGAAAATAAATAAGGAAACACAAGCTTTAAATGACACATTACACATGATGGACTTAATTGATATTTCCAGGGCATTCCATGCAAAAACAGCAGATTACACTTTCTTCTCAAGTGCTCATGGAACATTCTCCAGGATAGATCATATCTTGGGTCACAAATCAAGCCTTGGTAAATTTAAGAAATTTAAGAAAATTGAAATCATACCAAGTATCTTTTCTGATCACAATGCTATGAAACTAGATATCAATTACAGGAAAAAATCTGTAAAAAATACAAACACATGGAGTCTAAACAATATGCTACTAAATAACCAAGAGATCACTGAAGAAATCAAAGAGGAAATTAAAAAATACCTATAAACAGATGACAGTGAAAACACGACGACCCAAAACCTATGGGATGCAGCAAAAGCAGTTCTAAGAGGGAAGTTTATAGCAGTACAATCCTACCTCAAGAAACATCTCAAATAGACAACCTAACCTTACAGCTAAAGCAATGAGAGAAAGAAGAACACAAAAATCCTGAAGTGAGCAGAAGTAAAGAAATCATAAAGGTGATATCAGAAATAAATGAAAAAGAAATCAAGGAAACAAGAGCAAAGATCAATAAAAATAAAAGCTGATTCTGTGAGGAGATAAACAATATTGATAAACCAGTAGCCAGACTCATCAAGAAAAAAAGGGAGAAGACTCAAATCAACAGAATTAGAAATGAAAAACGGGAAGAACTGACACTGCAGAAATACAAAGGATCATGAGAGATTACTACAAGCAGCTACATGCCAATAAAGTGGACAACCTCGCAGAAATGGACAAATTCTTAGAAAATCACAACCTTCCAAGGCTGAACCAGGAAGAAATAGAAAATATAAACCGACCAATCACGAGCAATGAAATTGAAGCTGTGATTAAAAATCTTCCAACAAACAAAAGCCCAGGACCAGATGGCTTCACAGGGGAATTCCGTCAAACGTTTACAGAAGAGCTAACACCTATCCTTCTCAAACTCCTCCAAAATTTAGCAGAAGGAGGAACACTCCCGAACTCATTCTACGAGGCCAGCAGCACCCTGATACCAAAACCAGATAAAGATGTCACAAGGAAAGAAAACTACAGGCCAATATCACTGATGAACAGAGATACAAAAATCCTCAACAAAATGACAGCAAGCAGAATCCAACAGCACATTAAAAGGATCATACACCATGATCAAGTGGGGTTTATTCCTGGAATGCAAGGATTCTTCAGTATACGCAAATCAATCAATGTGATACACCATATTAACAAATTGAAGGAGAAAAACCATATGATCATCTCAATAGATTCAGAAAAAGGTTTCGACAAAACTCAACACCCATTTATGATAAAATCCTCCAAAGAGTAGGCATAGAGGAAACTTACCTCAACATAGTAAAGGCCATATATGACAAACCCACAGCCAACATCATTCTCAATGGTGAAAAACTGAAACCATTTCCTCTAAGATCAGGAACAAGACAAGGTTGCCCACTATCACTATTTTTCAACATGGTTTGGGGAGTTTTAGGCACAGCAATTAGAGAAGAAAAAAAAATAAAAGGAATCCAAATCGGAAAAGAAGAAGTAAAGCTGTCACTGTTTGCAGGTGACATGATACTATACATAGAGAATCCTAAAGATGCTACCAGAAAACTACTAGAGCTAATCAAGGAATTTGGTAAAGTAGCAGAATACAAAATTAATACACAGAAATCTCTTGCATTCCTATACACTAATAATGAAGAATCTGAAAGAGAAATTAAGGAAACATTCCCATTTACCACTGCAACAAAAAGAACAAAATATCTAGGAATAAACCTACCTAAGGAGACCAAAAACCTGTATGCAGAAAACTATAAGATACTGATGAAAAAAATTAAATACGATACAAACAGATGGAGAGATATACCATGTTCTTGGATTGGAAGAATCAACATTGTGAAAATGACTCTACTACCCAAAGCAATCTACAGATTCAGTGCAATCCCTATCCAACTAGCACTGGCATTTTTCACAGAACTAGAACAAAAAATTTCACAATTTGTATGGAAACCCAAAAGACCCCGAATAGCCAAAGCAATCTTGAGAACGAAAAACAGAGCTTGAGGAATCAGGCTCCCTGACTTCAGACTATAGTACAAAGCTACAGTAATCAATACAGTATGGTACTGGCACAAAAACAGAAATATAGACTAATGGAACAGGATAGAAAGCCCAGAGGTAAACCCATGCACCTATGGTCACCTTATCATTGATAAAGGAGGGAAGAATATACAATGGAGAAAAGACAGCCTCTTCAATAAGTGGTGCTGGGAAAACTGGACAGCTACATGTAAAAGAATGAAATTAGGACACTCCCTAACATCATACACAAAAATAAACTCAAAATGGATTAAAGGCGTAAATGTAAGGCCAGACACTATAAAACTTTTCGAGGAAAACATAGGCAGAATACTCTGACATAAATCACAGCAAGATCCTTTTTGACCTAGCTCCTAGAGAAATGGAAATAAAAGCAAAAATAAACAAATGGGACCTAATGGAACTTCAAAGCTTTTGCATGCCAAAGGAAACCATAAACAAGACAAAAAGACAACCCTCAGAATGGGAGAAAATATTTGCAAATGAAGCAACTGACAAAGGATTAATCTCCAAAATATACAAGCAGCTCATGCAGCTCAGTATCGAAAAAAACAAATAACGCAATCCAAAAATGGGCTAAAGACCTCAATAGACATTTTTCCAAAGAAGATACACAAATTGCCAACAAACACATGCAGGGATGCTCAGCATCACTAATCATTAGAGAAATGCAAATCAAAAGTACAGTGAGTTATCATCTCACACCAGTCAGAATGGCCATCATCAAAAAATGTATGAACAGGGCTTCCCTGGTGGCACAGTGGTTGGGAATGTGCCTGCCTGTGCAGGGGGCATGGGTTTGAACCCTGGTCTGGGAGGATCCCATATGCCGCGGAGCAGCTGTGCCCTTCGGCCACAATTGCTGAGCCTGCGCATCTGGAGCGTGTGCTCTGCAACAGGAGAGGCCACGATAGTGGGGGACCTGCGCACCGCAATGTAGAGCGGCCCCTGCTTGCCGCAGCTAGAGAAAGTCCTCGCACAGAAGCGAAGACCCAACACAGCCAAAAATAAATAAGTAAATAAATAAATAAATTTTTTTAAAAAAATATACAAACAGTAAATGCTGGAGAGGTTGTGGAGTAAAGTGAACCCTCTTGCACTGTTGCTGGGAATGTAAATTGATACAGCCACTATGGAGAACGTATGGAGGTTCCTTAAAAAACTAAAAATAGAACTACCATATGACCCAGCAATCCCAGTACTGGGCATATACCCTGAGAAAACCATAATTCAAAAAGACACATGCATCCCAATGTTCATTGCAGCTCTATTTACAGTAGCCGGGACATGGAAGCAACTTAAGTGTCCATCGACAGATGAATGGTTAAAGAAGTTGCACATATATATATAATGCAATGTTACTCAGCCATAAAAAGAAACAAAATTGAGTTATTTGTAGTGAGGTGGATGGGCCTAGAGTCTGTCATACAGAGTGAAGTAAGTCAGAAAGAGAAAAACAAATACCATATGCTAACACATATATGTGGAATCTAAAAGAAAGAAAAAAAAAGTTTTGAAGAACCTATGGGCAGGACAGGAATAAAGATGCAGACGTAGAGAATGGACTTGAGGATGTGGGGAAGGGGAAGTGTAAGCTGGGATGAAGTGAGAGAGTGACATGGACATGTGTGCACTACCAAACGTAAAATAGATAGCTAGTGGGAAGCAGCTGCATAGCACAGGGAGAACAGCTCAGTGCTTTGTGACTGCCTAGAGGGGTTCGATAGGGAGGGTGGGAGGGAGACACAGGAGGGAGGCGATATGGTGATGTATGTATATGTATAGCTGATTCACTTTTTTATGCAGCAGAGACTAACACACCATTGCAAAGCAATTATACTCCAATAAAGATGTTAAAAATAAATAAATAAAATCTGAAGTTAAGAAAGAAAGTATTGTTACTCCCTAACCTAACATCTTCATTGCATGATTACTTGTTAGGCTGTGTATTTTTTCAAGCTATTCACGCTCCCTCTTATTCAACCACTCTGAAATGGCTTTTGTATGTTCCTGGACTAGATCTCATTCTCAGACATATATTAGTTATGGTGGCAGAGTATACTCTTCTTTTTTTTTAAAGCTCGCCCATTATAAGGTATTATATGATAAAAAAAGGTGGCTTAGATGATAAAAAATGGTGGGAGAATTTTCCTAGCACACTCTGGATGCAATGAATAACACAAGTTGGTTTATGTTGAAGGAGTTCCTTTTACCTGAGTTTGGAAATTACCAGGGGCCATCTTGGTTAAATTAGATTTTAATTCTGAAATATTGTTGCTGGAAGTGTTCCCACTGGCCAGTTCATATCTCTTGAATAATAGGATTTGAGCCAGAATTGAAAGTGTGAGGAAAGTGAATGAGGAGTATCTGTCACGTAACCTTTAGGAAAAAAACGTGTTCCTAATACAGAGTTTTACAAGTGCAATAAGTGTTACCGTAATGCATATATCTGTTGTTCCTGAGGAACAAGAGCTCTTTAGACGAATGGTTTCTCGTTAACTTGATGTCTCCTCTGCTATACCTGTTGAGCATGGCCTGAGAGATACTGTGTTCCTTTTATTCGTATTTTATGCATCTCTTTTGTTCTGCCATGTTTTGAGTATAAGAGGAGGAGCTCTCTTGCTTGTTAACCTCTCTGACATACTTGGGCTGTAGAGAATATAGGAAAGAGTGAATCTTTTTTTCTATGTCTTCCTTATACCCAAAGGTCTTAGAGAGAGCCATGAATAAAATAAAGGCACATCTCTCAAGATCCTTCTATATAAGCGCATAGAACAAAAACAGAACGTGAAGAAGCACCCTACTTCTAGTTGGCTGCAGTAATTATAAACTCTTACGGAACTATTCCCCACAAGGTTACATTATATTAAGGGGTTGATTTCCCAGTACCTATGATAGCCCAGGTTCCCATCAAGGTCAAGATTACCATAAGCTGTTTGTAGTTGTGACACAGCTCATTCTTTCCCTATCACATTATAATCTTAAACCTGGCATCGTACTCTGGGAGAGAACCAAAGCGAAGTTCTAACTGGGTGCCTGATAACTCTTAATACTGTTATGTAATGGGGCTTCCCTCTCATGGGAAGCAGAAGTGGTTAACAGTCTATGACAGTGGTGACTGTTGTTCCCAAGCAAGGGCTAAGAAAGTCTTAACGTCTCTCCAAGAGTGTGGTGTGGTCACATCTTTAAGGCGTGTGTGGTGGCTGTGGAGATTATGTAATGTGGATGAATCCTTTTTGAAAGTTTCTTTTAATTCAGAGTTATGCTCACTTGCTTTTTTGATACACTTCTCTTTCTATAAACTGAATTTGGGAATACACTTCTCTATTATTGTATTAGCCAGGATTCTCCTGAGAAACAGGACGAATAGGATGTGTGAACATAGGTATGTATAACGAGATTGATAATAAGGAATTGACTCATATGATTATGGAGGCTGACCTGTCTCAAGGTCTACAGTTGGCAAGCTGGAAACACAGGAGCACCAATAATGTGCTTCCAGTCCAAAGGCCAGAAGGCTCCGGATCTAAGAGCCATGCTTCAGTTTAAATGTGGAAAAATTCCCACTTACTAGAGAAATGGTCAGCTCTTTTGTGCTATTCAGGCCTTCAACTGATTGGAGGGGGGCTGCCCACGTTAGGGAGGGAAATCTGTTTTACTAGGTCTACCTATTCAAATGTTAATCTCATCCAGAAACACTCTCACAGACACACCCAGAATAGTGTTTGACCACATCTGGTCACCCCGTTGCCCAGTCAAGGTGACACATAAAATTAACCATCACAACTACTATCCCAAATAAGGTTTAAAAAATGGTTGTGATTGGGTTTGTGATGGGTTTTTAATCTGTTCTGCTGTCTGCTCTTCTTGCCCAGAGAATTACCCCAATTCTGGGCCTCTGAAACTGCTCGGACTATTCAAGATACCCTTCTTAAGGGATGGATGGGGGTATGAGTAATACTGGCATGGTAATTAAAAGGGAATAACAGGTAAATAAAATCCCTTTAACCTGCTTCAGCCCCTTAAAATTTGATGATTTAATTCTTTACAGTTGAAATTATTAAAGTACTTTCTTGACCAGAGAGGAAGGCAGACTCAGTTTTGGCAAACCCTAAAACATCCTTCCTCCTTTCCTTTCCTCCTGGATTACTAGCTTTAAGATGTTGGGTGAGCTCTAATCCTTCACTTTGTACTAGGAACTGTATGAGACAAATTTAGTGGCAGACTCCTTTAGCTTCTTCATAACTGCCCCTTATCTCCTTCATTCTCCATCCTCTTGACACTGGCAGCTCCATTATTGACCCTCTTTCTCCTCCTCTTACCGAAGCCTCTCCAAACATATCAAATCAAGTAAGTGAAATTGTGTGTTGAAGAGTGTGGCTGCCATAGGAATTCAGAGGAGGCAGTCAGGAAAAGGAAGGAAGGAGGGGATGGATGTGGGAGCCAAGGGATTGGGTGATGCATGGTTCAGTATAGGGTGGTGTTGAGTATTTACAGTGTTCCAGGCTCTGTGATTAAGCATATCAAATACACACACACAGTCCTGAAGGAGGGATAACGTGATCCTCATTATACAGATGTAAAAAGTTCAGGGAAGGTCTGTTGACTAATAAGTGGTGGGACCTGAACTCAACAGTGGGTCTTTCTGATTCTAAAACTCATGGTCTTGATCACTGTGATCTCTGAATTTGTCTAGGCAAAGAAACTGGGGAGTACATTCCAAGAAAAAAAAATGATTTAAGTTGTATAAAAATCACAGAATCTATTATCAGCAAGTTGTTTTTTAAGAAAAATTTTGAAATTAATTTGAGGTAGCGAATTCATCAAAGTTGTGTCTAGTCCTTTCATGGATGTCTTGTTGGAATTTATCTGAATTAAAATATGAGTTCCCAACATTCCTTCCTTAATACATCCTTTGGCACTGATCAGATAAAGAATAAATATCCAGACTCCTTCGTAGCATCTTCTGCAAGATCTGGTCCCTTCCAACCTGTGTGGATTCAGTTCCTACTTCTCTCCATCTTATGTAGAGGTAAGTATGACTCCACCATAGTCATAGTGGCTTTCTTGGTGTTCCTCAAATGTGCCAGTCTCATTCTCTCTATCCTCAGATCTTCCCATGGCTGGCTCCCTCACTTCATTTGGGTTTCTTCTCAGAGACATCTTCTTGGACCTCCTATCGAAAATTTGCATTCCCCTCCCTCCTCACCCTCTACTCTCTTTGCTGCCTCTTTCCTCTTCACAGTACTTCATAGCTCTGGCTTGTGTAATCCTCTGAGTAAAAAAAAAAAGTGCAGCCTTTGTTGACTGAGCAGACAGGATTCTCTGAGCGTTCAGCGATTCCCTTATGCTGTATTCAGTTGTTCCACTGTTTTGAGAACACGTACATGAAACGTGGGAAGAATATTAGGCCTTAGGGGTGCACGCAAGGGAAGTAGCCAGAGACACCACCCCTGGATGACTGCTGCTTCTCCTTAGTTTAAAATAAAGGGTAATTGTGGAAACTGGCCACATATCTGGAAGACTAGGAATACATCCACTGCCATCCTTTGGAAGGCTAATTCGGACATCAAAGCTTGAACAGAAGGGCCAAATTGATAGGTAACACAGCTCTAGTGCTGGGACAGCACGTATTAGCCTTCCTGTTTCTGAACTTATCCCTCGAAAGCTTTCTCACAAGTATCAAAAAGGCACTGGACCCTTTGAAGCTATAGCTTGAAGTCTCATAAAAGACACCGTCGTGTACAACTGACAACTTGTCCTAATGAAAATAGAGGGAAGGCAGTACAGGTAGCTCCCTCAGGGTGTATACCCTGGTGAAAGGATCTATTTTGGAAGAGATTTTCACAGCATGTGGATTTTGTTTTTGCGGTACGCAGGCCTGTCACTCTTGTGGCCTCTCCCATTGCGGAGCACAGGCTCCGGACGCGCAGGCTCAGCGGCCATGGCTCACGGGCGCAGCCGCTCCGCGGCATGTGGGATCTTCCCGGACCGGGGCACGAACCCGCGTCCCCTGCATCGGCAGGCGGACTCTCATCCACTGCGCCACCAGGGAAGCCCACAGCATGTGTTTTTGATATCGCTCAGGCCAGTGTCTTAATCAGGCTTTACTGGCGGGGAGTGCTCACGGAGCAGCAGGGATTGCCGCGGTAGGCATTTAATCTGAGTGCTTGACGTAGGTCTAATCATATTTCACTTATTTTCCTTTATGTGTCTGCTTAAGATAAATGAGTCCCCTCCTTTATCAACAGTAGCTCAGGCTTCATAAGCTCACATTTTTCACCTGGGACAGGGGATGTAGCAACTGGTACTTGATTATCCATCTCTCATTTTCTTCCCGTCAGTCGATAAATTCTCTGACGATGTCTCTTTTTAAAGGTTCCTTACCAGTTTCTGTTTCAGAACAGTGTGCTGGCATTGGTTTTTATGCCTAAATCCTCCCTGAATCCAGGTGTACATTTGGAGTGATTTGTAAGAGTTTTTGCAAGAATGTCTTTAGCAAAACTGCAAGTCACACAAGACACGCTAATTGCAGCCTCTCTGGGTTGCGGGCACTGGTTCCCAGTGACAGCTGTGACTTGTTGTCCAGAGAGCATCCCCTTCCTGTGCCTCATAGAATAAGACTTTTTAAAGTGGACAAGACCTTAATGATCATACTGTCCATCTACCCATGATGAAGTGGGAGGAAACAGATGCAGAACGGCTAGGCTTATCCACGTCTGCACTGAGGACTAGTGGAAGGGTCAAGGCTAAGCCCAAGTGCTGTGCTCTTCTCACGATTCCGTGGAATGTGCTTACATTTCCTTGTAAACATTCTTTAAGGATAATCTTTAACCCATGTCTCCAGGTACACAGCAATCCACATGTTGATTTCGCTGTTTTCCTAGATGGCCAGCAAGCACAGTACTAACCTGGGTGAGTGCTACCCAGGGCTTATTGACTTTTCAGCCAGACTTGACTTCATTTGTAATCTTACTTGCAGTTCTTGACAGCTGACAGAAGAGTTTTTATCTAGTCAGTCAAAATTTACTGTCTACCTACTCTGTGTCAGGGATTATGACAGGTAATTGGGATCATAAGACAGCTAAGGTAGTATTCCTGCTGCTAGAAGCTTGCAATCTAGAGAGAGAGAGAAAAAAAAATAATAAGAGAGCATGGTGGAGCATGCCCTGGCTATTACAGCATCTGCTCCGAATTGACTTATGCCCACATTTCACAAGCTACAGCATATCTCGTGGCCAAACCCCTCATAAGCATGTTGGGAAATATAGTCATACATGTGCCCGAAGACATAGAGAGCAGCAGAGTGTTTAAAGTGGTGTCTGCTCTGTCAGCCTGTATCCCTCATTGACTTCACCATTAAACTTCTGTGGACATGTAGCTTGAATGAGAAAGAAATCTTTATAATTTGAAGCCACTGGGATTTTGTTGTTGTTACCATGGTATAACCTAACCTCTTTTGATGGATACACAGGAATTGTCTGATTTAATCCTCTATTTAGAAGGTACAGTTATCTTCTAAGTGTTCATATAAGGGGACTGAGACTTAGAAAGGGTACCAGCAAATTAAGTGGTCAAGCCAGAATCCTAACTATGCAATCTGATTCTAGAATTCATATTCTTAGCCAGTATACCATAATGCTGTGTGTGTGTATCTGTGTGTTCTAGTTACTGAGGAAAGGTAGTTTCTAAAGGATTGAGGAATATCAAGGAAGACTTCTCAAAGAAACTGAGAGATATGCCTTAAAGGACAAGTAGGAATAAAATCATTTAGAAATAAAGAGAATTAGGCTTATTCCCTGTGTGTATGTGTGGGGGAAGGAATTCCCCCTCTTGGGCCAACTGACTCATCCCCAGGAAAATTATAGAGCAAAGAGTGCCCATCCATATATTACTACTGGCATCCAGGAAATCTAGAATGCTTCAAATACCATGGCCTTGGATCTATAAATCATTAAAAGCAACTTTATGAGATGTTATAAAACATAAGTGAGAAATCACAATTCTCACCCACTGAGGCAGCAAAGCAATCTGACAAGATACATGTGTCTTATATCCCCCCGGTTTCTCACACCCACAGACACACACTCACACACACACACACACACGCTCTATTCTAACCAATCTTTGAGCTTTAGCTTTGTGATAACTGGGAAGTAATAAGAAGAAGAAAGAAAAACTATATAAGTTGATATCAGTGGTAAAAGGATGAACATATGAATAAAGTTGAGATTATACAACAACTGAGACGAAGGATCAGATGCTGTGACCCAGACACTGAGGGTTCATCTGGTCCTTACTGTTGTATTGTCACCCAGCTCTGATGATGGCCCGATTTTTAATGCTCCCTGGAAAAGATGAGTAGTTACCTTCCTAGACTATCCCTCAGTGTAGTTGACTTGATCGCAAAAGACTTCCTGGGTCTAACGCAGCTCTGTCTTCCTTCACACTACTCCTCCTTCCCCAGGCATGGTCCTTGATGGGAACAGAACGCTTGCCAGCATCCTCCTCTTATCACTCCACACCAGGTATGGACAAATAATAGAGTTGTCACTTACCAGGTCCCTCTCAAACCTGCTACCTCTTCCTCCAGCACACATCTCTGAACCCATTGTCTTTACTGATTTCAGGAATTCCAAAGCACATAATGTCATGTCTCCTGAACTGGATTTCTCTTTTCTGGGAATATTACTGCATGTCTATTACTCTTTTTTTAAAAAAAACAAACTTGTTAAGGTTAAATTTACACACTTTAAGATTCACACTTGTAAGTGTGATTTCACTGATTTTTGGTAGATTTACTGGTTTGGCCACTATCACCACATTCCAACTTTTGAGCAGTTCTGTCATCTCAGTAAAATTCCTTAGGCCTTTTTACAGTCACTCCTCACTCCTAATCCAAGACTACCACTAATCTACTTTCTGCCTCTATCAATTTGCCTCGCTGGACATTATATACAAGCAGACTCATACAATAGTGGCTTTTTGTGTCTGGCTTCGTTCACTTAGCATAATGTTTTTGAGGTTTATCTGTGTCGCAGCATGGATCATTTTGTTTCGTTTTTATTGCTAAATAGTATTCCATTGCACAGATATAGAATATTTTATATATCCATCAGTTGGTGGGTATCTGGGTTGTTTCTGCTTTTTGGCTATTAAGAATGTTGCTATAATGGACACTTATGTTCAAGTCTTTGTGTGAGCATAGGTTTTTATTTATCTTGAGCAGATAGCTAAGAGTGGAGTTTCTGAGTCATATGGTAACTCTGTGTTTAACTTTTCAACAGTCAAACCTTTTCTCAAAATGTCTGCACCACACTGTGTTCCCAGTAGTGCTATATGAGAGTTCCTGTATCTCCACATCCTTGCCACTGTGTGTGTTACTCATGTTTTGTCCTTTAGATGAGAAGCTCCTAGAAGGCAGGGATTCTATCTTCATTCCTTGTCACTTCACATTTAACACAGGGCTGGGCAAACAGTTGTAGCTTAACTGTGCAGCATGGAGTGTGGTAATGAAGGACTTAAGTTTTGCAGTTAGACCATCGGGGTGTCCGAACAGCAATTTTCTCAACTGTGGAATGGGGCTACCAGTGCCTACCCTCTAGAGTTATCATGAGGATTCATGGATGTGTCAGTCAAGTGCTCTGTCTAGTGGTTATGGAAATGGTAGCTTTATTATTGTTTTTAATTTGCATTAAGTTACACTTTCTGAACAATCTCTAGCTTATTGCTTTTTTGCTCTTACACTCAGACACTTAGTTATAGTTAGTGTACTTGGCCCGGAAGGTTGAATAATGAGTGATGCACTGTCCCTCACCTCAAGGAATTTGAACTCAAGAGGAAGGACACAGATGTCAATGGACCGTTGTACTGCCATGTGATAAATGCTATGACAGAGGTGCTCGTAAAGTGTGAGGGCACCTCAGAGAAGGACCCCAGACCCATAAAAGACATCTGACCAGAACCAAAGGACTGGAGAAAGGGCCAGAAAAGTTGGGAAGAGCATTGCTGGCTAAGGGAGGGACATTTGTGAAGACTCAAAATGGGAAAGAATTTGGGGAAACTGCTAGCCTGCTTTGTGACAGAGTGAAGGGAGACTGACAAGAAATGAGGCTGGAGAAGTGGCAGGTGCCAGGTGAAGAAGGTGTTAAATATTACATTAAGGAGGTTGCTCTTTACCTGTGCTGCTACCATGCTGAGAAGCTACAGAGACGATGGTTCAATATGGGAATGGCAAAGGTGCCCATTTATAGATTAAAGACCTTTAATATAGAAAAGTTGGAGCAGTCTCAAAATCTATAACATTCTGGTGGAATATTTCTCAACTTTTTTTTTCATTATTGCCACCCCTTCCCCTGAGAGCATTTTTAGAACATTTTTCCCCTAATTGTTCCACACCCCTGCCATGAAATTTTAATTCTACAAATATGCTGTGTATGTACTCTATACATAAGCATACTTGTGCTTTATATACAAAAAGAGTACGATTTTTTTTCACCCTCCCCCAATCACCAGTTTTCACCCGTGGGGGACTGTATCACCCTGGTTGAGAACACTTGCTGTAATATTTTGGCATCTGCTCAAGGGCTGGATCTAGGTTTTAACATCTTTGTAATTCCCACAGTACACCTTTCAAAATGCAGCTTTATTTGGAATGAAGACATTCTAACACTTCACAAGTATTTGCTGAGCACGTACTATGAGCCAAGCAATGTTGTAGGAACTGAGAGTATAGCCAACAAAAATCCCATCCCTTCTGAAGCTTGCCTGCTAAAGCAATCTGTGTATAGATACAATTGTTTCACTCTGATCAAAATCAAGTAATGCCTTCCGTTGAAACTGCTCCAGCAAGAGCTCATGTTGAGACCTGCTTACTAAAATAGAACCTAGCATTACTTCAAGCTTGAAAATATGCTGATGGAATTAAAAACCTGTTCCATGCTGATGCAGCAGGAAAATGAAAGGAGGAAGAAATAACACTTTCTTTAAATGAGCATAATACTCATTCTCAGCCCTTATCCCACAAGGGCCAGCAGGGCATCCCACAGCACTCAGGATTTTTTGGACACCTCAGTGTTTTGCCCAGCACTAATGGGAAGGCCCTTGGGAGCAGTAGTCACTGTCATTTATTGGCAATGGCTGGGAGATCTGTGGTCTCTTTAGGTCTAGAAAAGGGATCTCTCTGCCACTCCTGGAAAGGAAAAATTTGGAGAGGCTGGAGCCCTGCAGCCATTTCTCTCTGTGGTCCTAACCTCTCCTAGGGACACTGGCAGGGCAATAGTCTCTAGAACTCATGGTAACCACAGATCTCTTGTGCATCCCCAGTTGAAATATACCTCTTCTTCTTCTTGACTTCCTGCCCAACATGCCTGGCACAGTCCATTTAATGAGAGTTACCTTTTACAAAAGATAAGAAACCTCATGGCTTTCAGGCTGCCTCTGCTGCTTTGCTCTCAAAATCTCTAAGCCACAAAGCCCAAAAACCTATTTGAATCGGTGATGGAAGGGGCTGGGGTCCGGCCTGAGAGATATGAAGAAAGAAACAAATTAATATTTCAGTCTATCGTCCTGCCACTCTGAAATCTCTATTTATTCTAGACTCATCTTGCAGGAAACTGGCCATTTGAACCAACCAACCAGACAGTCTGGGCCAGATAAAGAGCAAATGTCATCATCCTTGGACCAGCCCAGAGTGTGGAATTCCCTAGATTCCACCCACCTCTGCCCCTGCCCCCAGGCCCTGTCTCCCCCAGAAGACCTTACAGGGGACCCCTCTAACTTTGGCCTTGCAAAATAATGGGATTTGCTCCTTGTATGTCTGTGAAAACTCCTGTGTGCTGGTCTGGGGGTAGGCACTATACAGGACAGCAGAGATCCTGCCCTCACTGGGATGACAGTGGGTCCCTGGTTTCCCACTTGTGTCCCAAGTGTACTTTGTAGACTTTGGGACCATTGGCTGAACAGTGCTGGCTCAGTCAAGCCAGCTAGCCAGCTGCTAGAATCTTCATGCTTGCCTTGAAGAGTAAAGTGTTACCATTTGAAGAGAAAAAAAATGGTCTATTTCTTTCTGATTACCTTGGGAATGACTGTGAATCTTCTAAATGCCTCTTCTGCATCTTACTGGGAGGGAAGTTTCCAAACTGACCTAAAACTCCTATCTTAATAATACCCACAGCTTCTTATGCACTTAAAGGTGGAATGGTTTCAAATAAGGCTGTTCTCAAGCTGTTTCAATGTGAATACAATCCAGTGTGATTGTTCCAGAGCTATAAAAGAGATTCTAAGGTGAGAACATATTTAGTTGGCTACTCTAGTCTGCATTATATTATATTTTGGAAATAGAGGCTAATCATAATAATTGACACTATTTGAAAGACCTTTCCCACCACATACCTTGGGCAGACCTAGGGGCTGGGATGGAAAGTGGAAAAATGAAGTGATGAGGCACAAGAGTGGGAAGCGTCTATAAATGGAAGAAATGAAAGGCATTTGGTAAATTGGTAGTGAGTTTCTTAAAAAAATGGTTTTGAAGCAAAGGTTAAATTACTGTTACAAAGGAGTTAATTGACTGTTGGATTAGATGAGCATTTCTCAATGTTGCTGCTTGTATAGCCTTGACTGTTATTTGGCTATCTGCCACCTGTGTTACAAACAGCTCAGAGGACGGGCTGGAGGGACCGTCCCTCTTTCTCCTTCCTCACGGCTCACAGCACGTACTTATGCACACAGTCGGCTTTCCAGAAATAGCAGGTGATTCATTCTGCTCATGGTCCTGGGCATGGGAGGCAGTTGGGTTATAATAAAAAGCCTTTAGACTCTGGGAAGGTGGAACAAAGGTGTTTGACCATAAGAATGGATGGCGTTAGTCTTGGCGTTAGAGATCACCCTCTCTGTAATCGCTGAGCACACTGACCAAATAAGTGAAAATCAAAGTGGCATTAAGAAATCCAGCAGATAGCTTAAATATATTATTTTTGCATACATTAGATTGGGTTAGCATAATGAGTAAGAGAATATAGTCTGAATTAGAAAGTGTTGGGTTTAAATTCCTGATTCTGTCATTAACTAGCTGTATAATTGAGTTACTTACCAGTAAATTTTCTCATGTGTAAAATAAGGAAAATAATGAGTATCTCATAGGATTATTGAGGAGATGACATGAGATAATATAAGTATAGCATTTAGTATATGACATAGTTTAGATTTTTGATAAAGGTTGATTTTTAAAATAAATCAGCAAAAATGTTTTATAACTTTTTAAAATATAAAAGGTGATTATAGAAAATTATAAAGTACAGATAAAGCAAAAAGAAGAAAATAAAAAGCACTCATATTTTAGGCATGCAAAAATAGTTAACCTTAACATTTAAGATTATGTTTTTGTAGAATTTTTCTCCTAGGACATTTCCTTTAGAATTTTTCCTGTTAAGTGCATGTATGATTGTATGTGAGTATGTATATGAATATGTATATATAGTTATGTAAGAGTGGCATGACATATACATATATATTCATTTGTTAATTGTTTTTTTCACTTAATAATGGATTATGACTATTCACCTGTGTTCTTAAATGTTCCTCTGCAAAAGCTATATCATATTCCATTATAGCATATTTACCCTTTCTACATGAAACTTTTAGTTCCTAAGTTTTCATGTTTTTTTATTTTATAAAATGACACGGTGATGAACAACTCTATAGGCAGATACTTCCACGTTTATATGATTATTTCCTTATGATTAAATTCAAGAAGTAGCATGGTAGTTTCAGTAACGATAAAGAAAATGAGATGAAAGCATGAAAAGCACAGAGTATAGTATGTAATCAGCACATAGTAAGTCATCAATAAATACTAAGAATAGGGGATTCATGTGTGTACTGTAAGAGGGGAAGGAGATTTATTTGAAATCAGGTTGCTAATTACCCCAAATATAATCTTTTATTTAAAAATATTTAGGGGTTCTTGTTTGTTTGATAAAGACACATCACAAAAAATAAACCAGTTTAGTTTACTTATAGATGTAAGTAGGATGTGTTTCTGTTACTGAGTCCAAGCTTGTACTGCCACCACACGACAGGCCAAGAAATTGAGAGAGGAGTTGTTGGGGCAAGAAATAGTGACTTTATTTGGAAAGCCAGTCAAAGATGGTGGATTAGCGTCCCAAAGAACCCTCTTACCTGAGTTAAAATGCAAGCTTATTTTATACTAAAAGAGAAGGGAGTGTGGCTGCTTGTTGCAAACTTTTTGATGCAGGAATCCTTTGTTCTTGCAGCTGTCCATGTGGGTCTGGTCACAATGTTCCTATAAACCTCTATCAAGACAATTGTTATTTTCTGTTCTGCAGCTTTTTATCTTTATATGAATGGAAAAGTGTTATAGCTTTAGAGATCAGAGCCTTGAGAATGGGCTATCCCATATATTTCTGGCTATAGGCAACATTCTTTTACAGAGGTGCAGAGCCAGCAGGACTAAGCACAGGCAACAGAGCACAAGGGTTAGAGCTAAAGGAATAGATTCAATATGGAGTCAGGTTTGTTCTTCTCTGTTATGTTTCTGTGAAAAGATCTGCTGGTCCAACTAATGGAAATCATCAAGAATAATCCAAAACATAATAATTGATATAGGCTTTGTGTGTGGGGGGGGTGCTGGGTGAATATTTTTCCCACTCTTGTGGGTACTACCTGCTGCTAGTGTGATATGGACATGCCCTCCGGCATACTGCCCCTCACACTAGGTTTAAATGCCCAGTTTAGGGCTCTCTTGGCAGAAATGTCCCCACAAGTAACAAAAATAGAAATATAGAGATGGCCTGCTATCCATGAAACAACAATATTGACTGGAAAGTTCTGTTCTCCTCCAAAGGCTGAAGTGCTGTTATAAAGGAAAAATGGAGGAAAATGCTCCTTCTCCACTTGGTCATTCAAAGCCCCTCCCCTGCCCCAGCCATGTTGTGTCTGTACTGAATGTATTGAGGTACAGAGCACATGGCAGTGCTGGAGAGAAGACATGATAGACTCAAGTGAGAAGCTTCAGGAGTCTGAGAAAATGTAGCTTAGTGAAATAGGCTGGGTGAAAACTGTGGTGAGCTGGAGAGCATATGGTTCAGGGTGCTCTCAGGGTGCTACTCACCTCCAGCCAATGGCGGCCATGTGAGAAGGCAGGCTCAGACTGGCCGTGGCTTTCAGTTGTCATGAGATGCTGAAAGCCTGGGTTTTTCATTCAGATCTTTTCAGTTTCAAATGTTTTGGGGAAAATGTAGGAATAAATTTTTAAATGTATTTTATATATTTATTATATTTTATATTGCCTTATATATTTATATATATTTTAAATCATATCTATATACACACATGTATATATAATATATGATTCATTTAATTACACTGAGTCCCCAGCTTGCTGACTGCAGATCTGGGGTTTTGTCAGCCTCCCTAATTTCCTAAGCCACTTCCGTAAAATGAATGAGTAAATGTGTGTGCATGCATGTGTGTGTACATACATACATACATACACACAGACATATTATTAGCTCTGTTTCTCTGGAGAACCCTTACTGATACAGATACGTATGCGCACACACACACACACACACACACCCTTATTTGGAGAAGAAAAAACATGGGGATGGGACTTCCCTGGTGGCGCAGTGGTTAAGAATCCTCCTGCCAGTGCAGGGGACCCAGGTTCGAGCCCTGGTCGAGGAAGATCCCACGTGCCACGGAGCAACTAAGCCCGTGCGCCACAACTACTGAGCCTGCGCTCTAGAGCCCGCAAGCCACAACTACTGAGCCCACGCACCACAACTACTGAAGCCCACGTGCCTAGAGCCCGTGCTCTGCAACAAGAGAAGCCACCATGATGAGAAGCGCACACACCGCAACGAAGAGTAGCCCCCGCTCGCCACAACTAGAGAAAGCCCGCGCACAGCATCGAAGACCCCAAAAATTAATTAATTAATTTTTTAAAAAACATGGGGAAACAAGGACAGAATCTAGACTTAGTTGAATATATCTTGTTTTATAGATTTGACTTTGGTTCCATCTAAATAGTTTGCAAACTTATAACAAAACACTGAAGTGGGGGGAGGGGGCGGATGAAACAATTGAACCTAACTGGACATGAGGTTGGTGGCATGACCATTCAGACCAGAATTATTTCAAATGACTTTAAAACTCAGCCATTTGACTATACCTTCCTAATAGTACATACTCAAGATTTTTTTTTAAAGACAAATTTTAAATTGTTTTTCTTAATCATACTGTTAGTATGGTAGTGGCATTGGTTTTTCTGACACTGCTCTTTGTGTCTTGTGGGTTAAATCAAATGAGTAGTCATATTGGTGTTATTAAAAACAGGGATTTTTTGGTATGGAAGAAAGGTAATAACATTGTAAGATCCATGAGGCTAAATGAAAACCTTCAAGGCCTGAGTTTGAATTGAAATTTCATGTGAACTTATGGTATATTCCATTTAAAACATATATACAATTTATTTTCTAGCTCTGTTCACATAAACAAGGGCCAATCCAGTAGCAAGGACCACCCAAAGCTCTCAGCTTGTGGTCTCTAAGTACCATTTCCCACTAAAATGAACCCAAGTTCTTATAAGAAATGGCTAGTTCCAGGCCTGGGGCAGGACATGTGTAAGATAACCCTGGAACATCTTGTCATGCCAGAAGCAAGAGGGCCGTTAAAGACTACTGGGTCATAATAAAAGGACTTGAAGAGGCCCCCACTGAGCAGGAATAGAACAGTTAGAACTTCAATAGGAATAAAAACTGCACTGGAATGAACAAATCAAAATGTTCATAATGATAGTTTTAAAAATAAAAACCTCATGGGTTATCTTTGGAGAATATTAGGTAACCAGTTCAATATGTTGAAGACCAAGTCTTCAACTTGGTCTATGTCCAGACCAAGTGCCCGAGTTGCTGCCTGCACTGTACTTCCTCTGATAAAGCGTTCTCCCATCCCCCCAACAACAACAACAACAACAAAAGGGCTTCCCTGGTGGCGCAGTGGTTAAGAATCTGCCTGCCAATGCAGGGGACTTGGGTTCAAGCCCTGGTCTGGAAAGATCCCACATGCCGCAGAGTAACTAAGCCCAAGCGCCACAACTACTGAGCCTGCGCTCTAGAGCCCGCGAGCCACAACTACCGAAGCCCGCGCACCTAGAGCCCGTGCTCCACAACAAGAGAAGCCACAGCGATGAGAAGCCCACGCACCACAACAAAGAGTAGCCCCCGCTCAAGGCAACAAGAGAAATCCCACTGACAGCAACAAAGACCCAAAGACCCTTTATTAATCAATAAAGGAGGAAAAATCAAGCATCTATCAAGTTCCTATATAAACTATAGTTTAGGGTAAACATATAGTTGATGACATGCAATTTCTCTTGATAGAATATCCCAGCTAATAAATTAAGAAGAAATAATTATTTTATCCCCAGTTTGAAATCTCTAGTGAAATAACAGATCCTCTAGGCAGAGATAACCAGTGGCTGATGACATCACAGCAAAAGATGTTCAGTGCATCCTGATCGAGCATGTGGTAGGCAGAAAAATGCCCCCTACTCCAAAAACATCAATATCCTCATCTCAGAACCCATGAATATGTTACATTACTTGGCAAAGGAAAATTAAGGTTATGATGGAATAATGGTTGCTAATCAGGTGATCTTAAGATAGAGAGATTATCTTGGTGTTCCCAGTGAAATTTAAGGGTCCTTAAAAGTGAAAGAGGGAGGCAGATGGTTCATTGTCAGAGTGACTGGATGTGAGAAAGGTTCAACCGACCATTGCTGCCTTGAATATGGAAGGCGCCACAAGCCCAGGAATGTGGGCAGCCTCTAGAAGCCAGAAAATGTCAAGAAATAGGTTCTGCCTTAGAGCCTCCTAAAAGGAGTGTAGCAGCCCTGCTGGCACCTTGATTTTCCCCCTTTGAACCCTGGGTCTGACTTCTAACATACAGATAATAAACTTGTGCTGTCTTAAGCTGTGGAGTTTGTGGTTATTTGTGATGGTAGCAATAGAAAACTAATATATTCCGTTCTAGGATATATTCTTTCTAGACAACTGAGCCTGAATCTTATCAAGCTTCTTGATCTGTTGACTTACACAAAATACAGGGGACAAGAACACGTGACATGAAATTATGGGAATGTTCAGCAAATCTAAACTGTGGGAAGTGCTATTGGAAAAATGATGTTTTATTTATCAAATAAAGCATGTTTATGTGTGTGGATGTGTGAGAGAGAAATTGACTGAGGAGATTTAAGGAGATGACCTAGTATTTTACGTATCAACCAGTTGCAATAGGGAACTTGATTCAAACAAGCAGATACAAAGAGAAAAATATTGAGATTCGAACATTGACACTGGGTATTTGATAATATTTATTAACTATTTTATTTATTTTTTTGGTGTGGTAATGGCATTATGGTTATATTTAACCAAAGGAGATGGGTGTAGTAGCTATAGTAAATAAGAGTAGCCATAAATTGATAATTGTTAAAGATGAATGACAACTACTTAGGTGTTTGCTATTCTTTCTATTTTCATATCCTTTGGTATGTATTTTAATATTTGCATAATAAAATATTAATAAAAATATTAGTAAATAATTTGGCTCCTTAAATATTTTGTGAGCCAAAGACACCATGTCCAAAGGTTGAATTAGACCAACAGACTGCCAGTTTGTCATTTCTGCATAGTTTCAGAAATCAGATCTTTTACTTTAACCTGGGAGATCATCTTTTTTCTTTTCCCCACTCATCTCCTGCCTCCAGTCTCTCGCCACTCCCTAGTCAAAAGGGCCTCCTTCATCTGTGCTAGTGAATGACTAGAGGGCATTACTTACATTTTGCTTCTTTGGAGAATTTGCTCAGTTTTCCAAGATTGCTTGGAATAGATTTTCTCAGAATAAGTGAACAAAGAGGGTAATATTCATAATCACACTGAAAAATGCCTCCTAGTATATCATGTCTTCATTGGGAGCCCCCTCATTCTACCTTCTCAAAAAAGAAAAAAAGAAGGCAATAATTTTGTTTCAATTTTTGAAAACCTAAGGTATTTTGAAATTTGGGCTAATCGAATTTTCCATGTTATCTCTGTGCCTCTCTTTCAGGATGGAATGGGAAACTTGAGAATCACAGAAAAAGGTCTAAAGCTAGAAGGAGACTCCGAATTCTTGCAACCTCTTTACGCCAAAGAAATCCAGTCCCGACCAGTAAGTTTCTGTTGCAAGAAGAAGGAATTGTTCTTTCTCTGAAATCTAAATCTGGGGGAAATTATCTTGCTGTTGGCTGTGTACAGAAGGTTGGGGGCAGGGGTGGCAATGCAGGTAAGTGAGATGCTTTGGAATATGAAACCTTGGGTGTCATCACCACCGTGGTACTGTAGCAAATGAGATGACCTCTCTGAGCCTCTTTCCATCCCTGCCAAATAGAAGGTGATAACCTTTATTAACAAACTTTCTAGATTGTGCTGCAAAGAAAACAAGAAAATAAATGCGGAAATGCCTTCAGTACTGTACAAATCCAAGAAACTCTTGCTGTTGCTTTTAATTGTCAAGTAGTTCGAAGGCATCTTTAGAAATAGTCCTAAAGAGCTAGAAATTTATTTTTTATGAAGACTTTGGACAATGTAGCCCAGGTTGATTAGAATCAATTTACTATATTGCAACTATGCTCAGAATGGTATCTAAATGATCACAGCAGGGTGTGTGCTCTGCCCCGTGCGCTTTGCTGCTTTGATGGGTTATCATTATCTAATATAATTCATAGATTAGTCCACTGGGGTGGTGACTATTGTTGCCTTCGTTTTACACATTGAAGAACTGAGGCTTAGAGAAGTAGTTTGTCCAAAGCCACATTCTTATGAATCAGTAGAGCAAGGATTTCAACTCAGGAAATCCAATTCTAAAGCTTCTCTGTTAACCCACAGCCTCCTACCAAAGCTCCTTCTCTCATTCTGTTGTTTTTTTTTTTAAAGTCATGATGGAAGTGATTCCTAGACGCCTTGATTTTATTAACCAGTATTATCAAAATTAATTTTTGTTTTTGAGTATATTTTTGGGTTGGTGGTTCTTTGGCTTTCAATTTTGCTTTTGGGTGGGGTGGTGAAGTATGCTGGTTGAAAAGTATTATTAATGTATTTGCTCTGCCTGGGACTGGTTCGCGTCCACCTGTGAGCGAAGAATAACATGGATGTTCCCCAAAGCATCATTTCTATTGTGTGCATCGATTGATGCAATTAATGAAATTCAGCAACTTGATGCAGTGGGTAATTTTATCTGAGTGCTATCTAAACTACCGAATTGCATGAAACTGAGTGCAACTACTGAATTGCCAATAAGTTTACTTTCTTCTGTGCCTGGTGAAAGGGAGGGAGACATGATGTTAAAATCAGCAAGAAGAGCAAATTATTTCAGCTACCCAGTCAGTGATTATGAAATTTAATGGGGAACCCGTAGCATATTGACTTAAAGTACCAAGACTATTATTATAAACTAGTATTAAACTAGTTTATCTCACTAATTTGGACTGGTCATTTCTTTCTTATGGTGTTGGATCTTTCTCCGTAAATATTTTCAGCTTTTCTTTTTCTTCTTTTATATAATTCTTTAAAAATGTAAAACCCATTTTTATCTCAAGGGCCACAGAAAACTAGGCTTCAGGCTGTAGTTTGCCCTCCCCTCTAACCTATATGAGCGATATTTCCGTAAGTGTGTAAATGCTCGGGCTAGATTCCATGTGGTACAAGATCGGGGTAGAATAGTTGATATGTGTTAAGTAAAATATCCCGAAATACGTTTCCTTGGTGGAGAATCATAGTCATATAAAGGAATTGAGACACGTGTCTTAGAAGACTTGAAAAAGGGTACCTGGTATATCTCTTAGGCCCATATGCAGGAATTGGACTCTTAGAAAATATGTCAGCCAGCCTATCTGAAAATCAGTAGTCATCTGATCCCAAGTCAAAGATACACTTGATTAGAAGCTTAAAAAGTAATGATGATCATGAAAAACTTACTTGAATATCGAAAAAGCAGTGAGTTAAATCCAAGGCTTTCAAATCCTTGTTTAAAGAAAATTGAAGGGTTAAAATTCACTATTTTTTCGTTATTCTTCAGAAAGTATTTTTCCTTGCAAAAAATAAATGGCAAATGCGTAAAGCTTTTAGCCTTATATGTTTCTGATAACAAAATAAATGTGTTCTAAATGAAGAAAAGAAGACATGCATATATGTTAAAATCCACCAAAAAGTCTTGTGGCCTCTACCTGAAACATGTGCCCATATCCATCCACTCTTCTCCATCACGTCACCCCCCAGTTCAAGCCACCATCCTCTCTCACCTGCACCATTGCTGTAACCTCTTCTGTCTCTGCTGCCTTTCACTCTTAGCCGCATCATCCAAATTGTAGCCAAAGTCGCCTTTTCAAATATGAAGTCTCTCCACCCCTTTGCAAAGGATTCTCTGTTAACTTCCCATTATACCTAGAATAAAATCCAAACTTCTCACTAAGGCGAGAGAACAAGATTAGAAGCTAGGGATTTAGTCTGTAGGGCTCTCCTTCCCTCAAGCACAGGGATTATTGTCTGCTGAACAAAATGGGGGTTCTGGGAGCAATGACGGTAGAGGGAATGATTGGTGAGCAGGTAACCAGTAGAATTTGCCATGCTTCTTGAATCCTAGCGTCATATGATGCTTATGAGAACCTCACATGTAGTAGCTTTCTATTCTCTACCCTGGCATCTTCAGCTTACTGTTTTGTTGTTGTTGTTGTTTTCTGACGTTACCTGACCATTGCTTACATGCCACCTCTGGAAGACTCTTCTCTGTAGAATTATGTGCACTATCACTTTGCCATGGATCACAGCTGTTTCTCTTTCATGGGATGTCTCCTTCTCTTTTTCCCATTGAAAAGAGATCAGCGTCCGGTGAACAAGATTACACAGCTCTTCTAAGTGAGGATAACTAATGAAGCAACACTTGACTTCATTTTGGTTTTGTGTTTCATTGATCCGAGAGGAGCTGAGATTGTTTAAGCAAACCACACCATGTTCGATACAGTATCCATTTCATTATTGAAGGTTGCAAACTTGGTAAAGTCACTACAAATTGATTAGTGTGATAGCAATCTCTTAGGAAGATAAATTAATGAGAAGATGTTCATCTCTATAAAAACTCCCATCTGGGAATTCAGTGAAAGCCCTGGGATTCTCTAGCTTTAACTACATGGACGCATAGCTTCTAAGTGGTAAAGTATCATGTCACTCAGGAAATAGATTGAAAACGACACACTAAATTAAATATTCTACTATTACATCCAAAGACCACCCTGTCCCTAGTAATTCTACTTGAATGCGTTAGCACAGAAATTTGTAAAGTTAAGGGATTTAATGCCATAAAACTCTATATTTAAATCCCATTTCAGTGTGGTAGGCATCTTTATACTTGCAAAATACAACTACAGATTTCTGACAGAAGCTACTAGTAGATAGATTGAATGCATGAGTGCTAGGAGACCTTTCATCCCAAAATATCAGTTTGGACAAAAGTGGCAGATCCCTGCTTCTTCAGAGAGGCATCTTCCCTTGCTTCCCATGATGCTGGAACTAGATGGTGCTTTTGCATAACTTAATGTGAAGTGACAGGAGAAGGGAAAGCAGCATTTATTGAGCACATACTAGTGCCAGGCCTGCAGAAATGGGGAAGTTGCACAGTGCATTTATCTCCGTACTCCCCTCAAGCTATACATGGGGTGGGTATAGGGGTTCTAGCCCATTGCTATATTGAACTTAGAAGTTTAGGAGAGAAGAGAGTAGAAAGAAAAGTTGTAGGAGGGATACAAAAATGAGTTTACTTTAACAGAATAAAACAGAAAATTATTATATAAAATTTAAGATTATGTCTTTCAAACTTTTTAGTCTATAAAAACTCACATATTTTAAGATGTTCTACCTACGAAAAAGCTGTGTATAGAATAATGAAATCATATGTAAATGGGATTCTTAGAAGTTGTCTGTACCAAGAGACAGTATAGTACCATGGTCAAGCTCATGTGCTGTATCACTGGATTTGGGTGGCAACCAGTGCTACTGTTTGACCGATGAGTGATCTTTGAACAATTTCTTCGTAAATCTTGTTTTCTTACCTATGCAACTGAGATGATATTAATACCTATATCACAGGTGGTTGTAAATAAGTAAGATAGTGTTTAAGTGCTTAATACAGAACTTGACATGAAATGGGTGTTCCAGAAATGGCCCCTCCCACTCTCACCTCCATGTCTTGATGACGATGATGTTGACGATGGCAGATGATGATTTGATTTCAAGGACAATACTTTTCACCGTCTACATCTTCATCATGTAGTGCACATCTCATCTGATGTTTGAACGTTGAATGTTTGATGAAATGGTCTTGCATCCTCTTCTTGCATGTCCTCTTAATAATAAACTCACAAACTTAATCATAAACTCAGTGAAAATCTCTTAGGAAACCCATTTCATATTCAATAGCTTTTAGTTTTCAGTTTTTCTTTCACTGAGTTACACTCTTCTAACGTTCAACTTTTTTTCTCATTCTTCTGCTTAAAAATTTTGCTGGCTCTGGCACTCATAGATTACTGGTAGTCTTTCTGAAAAAAATAGTTTTCGATATATCTTAAGTACCTTAAAATGTTTATACCCTTTGATCCAGGAGTGACGTTTTCACTCATTTTATGATAAAAAAAAAAAGCAAACTATAATAAAGATTTAAAGATTAGGGCTTCCCTGGTGGCACAGTGGTTGAGAGTCCGCCTGCCGATGCAGGGGACACGGGTTTGTGCCCCGGTCCGGGAAGATCCCACATGCCGTGGAGCGGCTGGGCCCATGAGCCATGGCCACTGGGCCTGCGCGTCCGGAGCCTGTGCTCCGCAATGGGAGAGGCCACAACAGTGAGAGGCCCGTGTACCGCAAAAAAAAAAAAAAAAGATTAATACACACATATGCCAGTGCTTTTTTATAAACACTAGTCTGAGTGTTGGTTCCTAAAAAAGCCTGAATTTCACCTATAAAATGGATTTTGAGGGTATCCCATTTTGTCAATGTTTATGAAAGTTGAGAAACTGCTATATGCTTGTTGAAACTCTGAGCTGGTCATTCTCACCATGGATTTTCACATTTATGTCTATCATCTCTTTGTTTTATGGAAAGCTGAGTTTTAAAATTCCATTTTGATTTTAGTATGATGTGAATTGAGACTTATTCTATCAGCCTGAATTAACAAGCCATATCTATTCTGGAAGTTGAAAGTCCCTAAGAATTTAATTAGACCAGTGACTTCATTTAATGTATGGGACCCTCAGGCCCGGAAAGGAGGTTGAACTTACCCAAGTTATGCCCAGCAAAGTCAGAACTGAAATCCAGGATTGCAGTATTTTCTTCCACATCAACACACAGTGTATGTGGTAACTAATTTTCTCATGACACTGTCTTTAGTACGGTAGGTTGAGTTATACATGGCCATTTCCCTCTCATGGGGAATAACTTACTGCAAAGCATATTAAGTTCCTGAGAGAGTTCACAAGCATTAAAAAAGGGAAACTGGAAACAACAGGGGATAATGCAGGAGGACCAAGCTTAATGATGGCTGACCTAATCACTGAGATGATATTCTCTACTTTATCGAGTTACTGTGAGGGTTAAACGAAGTAATTTAAATGGCCCACCTTATGCACTATGAGGTTAACTATTGATATGAAGGCTTATGACAGAAGTTGCAAACTGAATCCGGCCTAAAGATACAGTGTATGTGCCTCACACATTGCTTTCCTTTGAATGTGAATTCGTTTCTAATATTTAAATATCTGAAGATTTGACATTTTAAAAAAATCTGTATTTTTTGATTCTCACCGAAAATTTGGCAGAGTGGTTTGATATTCATAAGGACTGGAGCTAAGTAGACAGTGCCTCCTTTAGCTGTATATTTGTTCTTCACTGCACCACAGCATCCATCAGTCACCACTGCCTCATACCCCACCTGTGTAGCTTGTTTCTATAATGGGCCCCTGAAATCCCTTGGGGGTGCACAGCCCCTGGCTTATGGTATCGAGAATGTATCTATCTCATCATGCAGGAGTCCAGAAATTAGGTTGACTTCTTAGAATTCGTAGTCACTCATGACTCACTTCTCCTCACTTCCTGTGTCTCTCTCTTTTACACCAATTTCTCCTAGTCGTCTGGCTCCTGTGGGTTTTGACATAGTGTACAAGCTCAATGGCAAGAGAGAGCCGTCTCAGAGCTTCTGGAGGCTGAGTTTCTGGCCCACCAGGGTGGGCCTGAGTCTCCTAGAACACGCCTCTTTTTTGTCTTTCTTCCTTTAACCGTAACAGAGCACGACTGGGGAAGAAGCAGACAAGGGGAAGAAAGTTGAAGTTTTGGATTGGGCATGAGGCAACATAAAGTAAAGTAGGATAGCAGACAAGCAGAAGTTTCGTCTGAAGAGGCTCCATTGACAATTTAGTCACAACGAGAGGAGCCGTGTCTCTGGTTGGTTTAGAAACCAACCGAAAGCCGTGGTGTCTTCTCCTCAGCTTCAACTCCCAGCTGAACCCACTGCACACAAAACAGTGTTTTCCATGCCACTTGCATGGAACACGAGCATCCTGCTGTCTTTAATTAGGAAGTTAACTGGACTATGAAGTATTGCCCAAGTAAATAAAAGTGATTTGTACTGAGTCAAAGGGGCGCACTAGGCATCTTTGCATTTCTTAGCTCACACATAAATTATGGAGATTATTAAAAATTGGAAGAGTCATCTATAAGCCCATCTGTACTGTGAAGCAGATTGCCATTCCTGAAATGTATTTGTCTTTTTACGTGTCATCATTTATCATGGACAACAGGGTGAAGCACTGCTTGCTTTTTTCTTTTTTGTTGTTAAAAAGAAAAAACCAGACGCACAAACTTTGAATAGGCCAGTGTTTAATCCTTTGGTCCTTTTGTTTGTTTATCCTGGGAAACAGAGATAGTGATTCAGAGGTTTTTGGTTGCCTTAGAATTAAAATGGGCTGATGGGGTTTTTGTTCTTTCTTTCATTTTGGAAAAATTGACTGTGTGCGCTTTTCTTGAATGAATATCATGCTGGAAATAGACGAGTTACTGAGGACTTTGGTTAAATCTCAGTTGTAACTCTATCAGCTGGAGTTTTCATAGAAGAGGTAGGTCTGAACTTCACTTGAGGTTGAGAATGTCTAATTATATTGTTTGAGGGCCATTGGGCAAGTCGACTGCACCCCACATTTTCTTGTCTGCTGTGGTGACCACAGTTCCACCATTAGAATCTCAGTTATTTGAAGACTCAGAAATTTGTATTCATGCCAGCCCCCTACTGCAAGTACTCCTTCCCCTTATGCACGTAGACATTTCCACAAAGGATCTGAAGTACAATAGCTTGAAAGAAATATGTACAGGGACAGAGTAAGAAAAGATATAAGAGGTTAAGATCAAGAAAAATATAAAGTAGAATAAGAGGCAGAGGTAGGCGCACTTTAATAAATACAGGAGACAGGCAAGAGCATGTGTGCAATTCTTGATAAGCCTGGAGTTTGGTTATGAAGTTTCCAGACAGAGAGGCACAGTCACTTGGATAAAGCCTTTTTGTCTATACCTTCTAGAGATGAACACAATGTACTGAATGGGAGGAGAGTTACAGCTGACGGTTCGGTGTTCTAGAAGGTACACTAGATTCCAAGTTGGGGAATCTGGATGCTCTTCTTGTCCTGCTGGTATCAGCACCAGCTCTGGAGCAAGTCGTTCCTCTTGGCTCTCAGTGTGTCTGACGTAAAGAGGTTGGGCATGCTTAGTGGTTTTCTACAACATTGTTTTTAAAGCCATGGAATCTTTTTGGAGTCAGATTTTACTTGGAACCCTAAATCTGGACCAGATGGAAGCTGAGCTCCTGTGGTTGGGCAGGGACTGGGGTGCTGCAGCCCATTGCCCTGCCCACCCAGAGTCTCCCTGTCACCAGCCACAGGATGCCCAGGCCCTGGGTGGGGGGCCCATGCACCACAGTCCGAAAACACCAGGCTGGATGAAAACCTAGCCTCGCTCCATCCAGGCCTCTGCTCACATGGCATCTCCTGATGGACAGCTTCCTCGCCCACCCATTGAAAATATATCCCTTACCTAGTAGCTTTATTTTCTGCCACTATATTATATCATGTCATATTACTTAGGTATATTAATTTCTATTTATATATCATACGTATATATTAAATGACTAAATATTTATGTACTTACCTGTTTGCTTCCCATTATTCCTGCATAATCTCCATGATGGCAGGGACTGAGAAAGGCAGTTGTTAAGTGATGTATAAGAGCAGGCTCTGGAATGCCACCTCCCTGGATTTAAATCTTGGCTCCACCATTTACTATCTGTGTTGCCTCAAGCAAATTACTTGACCTTTTCTGTGCTTCATTTTCCTCATCTGTAAAATGGTCCTAATAGCAGCACTACCTCATAAGCGTATAACAGGATTGTAAGAGTTAATTTATTTTACATAATTACGTAAAATTTATTAGGTAAGTGTTACTGTTTGTAAAATATTGCTTTGAGTATAAAGCACTATATAAAATTTCAGTATGATAATTTTTGATCATTAAAATTTGTTAGTATTATTATTTGCTTTGTTTATCACTGTTTCCCTGGTTTCTAACTAGTGCCTCTCGTATGGAAGGAAAGCAAATTGTTGTTGTCATTGATTGTTTGGCTCTTTGAATAAATGACTGTTCTCTTAGGATCCTTCTAACTCAAAGGTTCTCTAAGAGCCTCTCAGGTGGGGAGATAAAGACAAATTTCTCTTTTATAGGAGCTTTCGATTGAATAAGTTTCTTTATCAGCCTCATACTAAGTATTGTGTTATGTAGAAGGTGGCGTGAGTAACTATGTGGTGGGAGACCATGGGGGAACAGGACAGACAAGGTGGAAGAGGTAAAAGTGGTACTAAAGGTACTGAAAGCCCATCTTTCCCTACCTTGCTCTTTTGTGCTGCTCTAAGACTTTATTTGTGCCATCCACAGGCTAATGGAAACTCCAGAATATGGAGCTGTGTGTTACAGACAGGAAAGGTGAAGATAACAAAATTAGCACTTTCCAGCCCTTCACATCTTTGAGATTCTCTTCATCATCACTATGGCATGTCAGCATCCTCTCACTCTTTTGGTCTCTGGAACATCCACTATGTGATGTGAGACTGCTTCTCGCTTATTTCATAAATAACATTGAAGAAGCAAAAGTACGTACCAGAGTCTATTGTCATTTGGTTTATGTTCCTTAAATGGTCAGAGTAAGTAGGAATAGTTTGGTTAGGTGGCATCTCACAGCCAATAATACTCGTTGAGTATTGGGGGAGAGTAATGGAGAGAGAATCTATAGCTTTAAGGAAGAAGGGCATTTTAATACATTCTTAAATATTTTGTTGTTCTTCACTCCTAAAGCCTTGGCAAAAAAAAAAAGATTTTCTTAATGCTTCAATCAAAAAATACTCATCTCCTAGAAACTCTTGCTGCACCCAGCACTTTGTAATTGCTGTGGGTGTGTTAGAGTTAGTCTTAATTTAAAAACAAAAAACAAAAAACTTGCTCATTGTCAAAAAACACTGATGATTTCTCAGGAGATGTTATTTCAGAGGCTGAAAAAACACTTCCTTGCTCTGTGAAATTATAAGCAAATACTTACTCTTTAATTTTGTGATCTCCACCAACAGCTGAGCATAGCCTTTTGACGCATTGCTCTGTAATTTATTACCAGTGATGTTTTAAATGGCAGTTGCCTAAATTATGAGTGTGGGACTTTCCATCTCCATGAATGATTCTGTTTTTATCGGCAATGATTCTGCCTCCAGGCAAATACCACATGGTCCACAAAGTAAATGAGACTTTTAAGACCGATAAATATTTTGCATTTTGTACTTTTTGCATTTTGGAGGGAGTTGAAGAGGGAGAGGTAGATGGTGATGAAAATCGCCACGTGGAAAGAATAAGACAAGCACATTACCCAGTGTCTTTCCTTGCTTGGTGCAGTATGGTAAATTTCTCCACCTAGTAAGCCACAGCTTCCATGCTGTAACATCAGAATCATGGAAATAAAAAGTAGCATCTCTCTACAGTAACAGACAAGTACAGATGGTACGATAATTGCAGTTTTCTACTAACAAGCTGTGTAGATTGCTTTTAGGCCTCAGTTAAGGCTCAGGCAGTTACGTTAAAAAATACGAGAGGAATTTTATGGGAAGATGAATTATCCTTAGGTAATAGCTCATTAATCGATGAGACATGGAGCTGGCTTTATTTTTAAGTTGTTAATGCATAAGTAGTCATATCACTGGATGGATATATAGTCCCCATGTTTGTTTCTGACTATAGTTGTTAACAAACCAAGGTTTTTCGTTTATTTTGTAGCAGTCTTGAATTTTTTGGACTGGTCTTACCGTCTGAGTTTTCTGAGATGTGGAATGTACCCCCATGCTTTCCATGGCCGCCACAGAGAGTTGGCTAAATCGCAAAGTGTTTCTTTGACCGTATCTTAGCAGCACTCTGGTTAGGGAGGTACAGGAAGAAGTTTAATGAGAAGAGAACACAATGAGACTACATTACAACCGAGTTAGTATCAAAAGGTGGCCGATGCCAACATGTCTTGGATCGCGCAGGTCAGTTGCTCGCTCTTAGTGGGTGAAGGAAACGAGGACTGTTTCTATTAGGGCTCCTTCCACCGCAGCTCAACACAGGGCTCCTGATCCTGCGGGATCCAGCAATGTTGACTTATGGTAATGTTACATGGGTTTGATTTTTAAATTTGGCCCTCGTGGCCAAAAGCGCACGTGTCTTTAAAATTACCCTTGTAAAGTCCTTATTACATCACCACAAAGTATAGTAGCCCTGGCTTTATGTGCACAACCTGGTAGAGTAAATGTAATGGTCAGGAGGACCAGTGAGGCAGAGCCAAGGAGAGGAAGAAAAGATGCTCTGAAGATGCCTGGACCATTCTTTTCCTGAGATAACTAGCAAATGGCAACCAGGAAATGGGGAATGGTTAGAAAACGTTAAAGGGTTGCTAAGTGCCTGAGGGTTTGGCTGTTCTCATATGGAATATCTTTAAATCATCTTAAAGGGTTTGTTGTTATGGAGATCAAGTGAACTAATAGGTTCTAAATCACCTGACAGAGGGCCTTGCTCATAGTAATTGCTCAGAAATATTTGCTGAATTTGAATCAAAATAATATGAAATTAAACCCTCGTGTTGTAATAGCTAATAGCCACAGTTCTCATGTAAAGTTATTTCATTCATTCCTTAGAGTATCACTAGAAAGGACCTATCATTTTGATCTTCCATTTAGAGAGAAGCAGTGAAATAGAAGGGTTAAGGAAAAACATGCATCTAATATTCCAACTCGTGTTGACACACATTCTTAACTGGAATGCTGTATTATCTCAGGACAGTAGACACTATTTATGTGTTGGTCTGTGCTGTTTGTCTAACTTGCTTTCCCTTCAACCCAAAGAAACATGTAAGACCCTTACTGGTTTCATGAAGAGAGCATCTTACTTCCTTCCTTCTTTTTGCCAATTGCTACTTCTCTGGCCATTCCCCACCCCGCTCTGTTCTATAGTTGCATAGGCCTCACACAGTCACAGCTTCCTGTAGAGGCCAATTTTTCCCCATTCCAACCACAGATCCCCTAAACTGTACCATCTGCCACTACACCATTACTTTTCTCTGGTCATGCCTTCTATTAGAATTGTATTACAGTATCTATCTGGAAATAATCAAAGGTCCATGTGCTAATGAAGTCTGACTCCAGAAAAATATCATGATATTCCAGAGATCTTAGGCTCTGCAGATATGATTTTGTCCAGAACCTCAGACTACAAGTTACTGGTTTCTCATTCTAAGCCCACCAAAGTGGAGCTAATATGAAGTAATAAAAACCTATAGAAATACCAAATTTCCAAAGACCTGGCCTTTGTTAACTCTGGTTCCTTATCTGAAACTACAGAACATGGAAAATATGAGTGACCATCTTCTTAATTCTTCCAGTTCTCCAAATATCCAGTACCATTGTAGATTCATAAAAGAGAAGTTAACTCATTATGTATAATGTATGCCTTAGGACATCGGGGCTTATTTACCTCTGGGAACCCCTTTGAAGAAAGGATTCTGTCTTCTTCATTCTAAATTCAGCTTCTTTTACAAGTTCTTTAAATATGTTACTTACAAGACCCCACTACCATTCTTATCTCTTGAACTGTTTTTTTCATTTCTTAGCAATATTGTTAAAAATACAGTAATACCCATAATGCAGCAAGTCATCCTGGATAAAATTTTCTTCCTCTTTTAAGATGAACACTTTTCCTTCATCTCCTTCAGGTATCATGGTAGATGTGCACGTCATGCAGAGCGTGTGCATGTATGTGCATGTCATACACTATTAATTAGTGTATTTTCTTGGTCCAGTAGTCATTAATGGCAGCCTAGGGAATAGCTGAATGTTTTCCTGATCATTTGTATAAGTTATAATTAAATGCAGACACTATATTTGGACACCATCTATATGCCCATCATTCTGGGTTTTTTACAGTAAAGATTTATATGATGAGCTTATCTGGTCCTACCCAACTCCATCAAGCCATCAGATGTGCCCTGCCTGTGCAGCCAGCAGGGCACAAAAGCAGAACCCTAACTTTTCCATGTGGTCTCCGTCTTAGTGTAACACTGCTTGCCCTAGCCCCTCCCCTACTCCATTCTGTTCCCAGCTGTCCTCACTCTAAGTCAGCCTTCTGTGTGCGGCCTTCTCCTAAGGTGGTTTGTTACCCTCAGTTCTGCTTTTCCAACTTCGATGTGTGCTTTCTCCCTTGACTGTGGGGTGAGTTCTCCCTGTTTGACTCTCTAGCCTTCAGCTATCCTGGATCGTCACCCTGCCTGGTACCCTCTTGTCCCCATATGAAAAAGCTCTCTCTAGATATCTGCATTCCCACGGAAAGACTTGCATCAGCGTGATTGTGAAGGCAACATAGCATAGTAGAAAAGTATCCAGGGACTTCCCTGGCGGTCCAGTGGTTAAGACTCTGTGCTCCCAATGCAGGGAGCACGAGTTTGATCTCTGGTTGGAGAACTAAGATCCCACATCCCGCATGGCGTGGCCAAAAAAAAAGAAAGAAAAGTACCCATGATTTAGAGTCAGACTAAAACTGGGTTTAAAGCTTGGCTCTGCTACTCACTAGATTTGTGACTTGGGCCATATTACTTTATGTCTCAAACTTTAGTTTCTCTATACATAATCTGGGATAGCTGAAAGCATCATAGAATTGTTTTGAAAATTAAATGAGAAAACATATACATTGTGCCTAGAACAGTGCCTGGAATTTAGCCCTTATAAATGGCCACTACTGTAATTAAAGGTTTCATGGTAGAAGAAACCTGGAAACTGGTCTTGAAGGATTAATAGTTTGGGCACCACTGTGTCACTGAAAATATAAATAAAGTTTCTTATAGTCATCTCTATTTATTAATTCCAGTTACAGTTGTCAGATGACTGATTTTGAATCCTACCAGAATTGCACCTTCTGAGCCGAAGCAAATAGAAAGGGAAATCTCTCTTTCCCAGAAGCCAAAAGCCATTTCCCAAGAGGTGTCTGTTCATCCCAGGCATGCAAATGCTGCTGTGATGGTTTCATCAGAGGAGGTTCAGGACATCACACACCAGCATTAGCCTTAAAGAATGATACTGGGACTGCTGCCTCTTGGTCCACAGGGTGTACCCACAAGGAAAATACAAACAAAAGCAAAGGTAGGTAGCCCCACTTGGCACGGTTGATTGACTTTAATAGGTCCTGATTATGCTGCTCAAATTCCATGAAATTAAAAAGCTTACAAATGTTATGAGCCATTACCCTTCCATCTAAGGGAGCTTATGATATGTTAGCAACATTTAATGAAATTCTTTTCAAAATGCCGTCGGCAGACTCAATGAGATTCCATGTTGAAATTCAACTTGAAGCATTGTTGGCGAAAGTTTGTTCTGTACCTGCCTGTCTTTGTCATAGTGTGTGGAACCTCAAGGCCAGAAGTTTCTCATCAGAGGTGATTTGCAGGCATCAGGAAGGATTTCTGCTTTGACCCTGAGAGCGTTTCCCAGTTTACGAAGCAATGACAAAGACCGCCCTGTTTGTGTTCGGGCTTACAGTGGCAGCTCGGAATAGCCTGCATTTTTACACATTGGCACATCTTAAAACTTACGTCTTTTCTATTCGGTTCTGTCATATATCTGTTGAAGATCTAAAACATTGTAGCAAATAAGCAGCGTATTATTGCCTGCCCTGTCTTCAGTGAGCTCTTACAATATAATTTGGGAGATGAAACTTTGTACAAAACAGACAATTAAAGCATAGGAAGTGAGATGAGTGAATCCTAGATTATATGGCACTGATTGTATAATATATTATTTATTATATAATAAAAGCCCAGGAAATAAAAATATTACAGACAACCGAGTGGGGATTTTTAGCAAGTATTAGAAAGATGAGTAGGGAGACGTAAATTATTTAAGAAGAATTAATACTTTCTGTTGAATCTTTCATTTTAACTTTTATGATGGAGATATTTAATGGCAATATCCGTTTATTTTATCTGTTTGATTCTAAAGGCTTACTACTCATATCGCTATCTTGTTGGTAATGTCCCCTACTAGTTTTTGAGATCTTACAGGTCAAGTATACTGTGTGCTTTCTGTACATTTTCCTTAAATCCTCTTGGCAATCTTAAAAGGTAGATTACATTATCTCCATTTTGTAGGCGAGGAGAACTGAAGTGTAAAATAGTTAGGTAATTTTCTCCAGCTCATCTAAGGAGCAATAGGAATTCAAATCCAGGTATGAACTACCCCAAAGCGTGTGCTTTCTATCTCTGTATCAATCTGTCTTGAGAACAGATTATGTCAAGGAAGCCCCCATTCTATCCCATTGCTTTGCAAACTCTGTACAGGAGTACAGAGTTCTGTTGTAGTTCTGTTGCAGGAGTCCTATTGTAAGACTTATTTGTATTCATTGTCTATCACGGTGATTGGCATTTAACAAATACTTGTTGAATAAATATGTAACTTGTATGTTCAGTAAGCACAACTCATGATCAAATGCATCTTTATTTTTGTCTTCACTATTCCTTTGAAATTTGAGTTGGGAATGGTCTTCCCCTATCTCTCCCCCATAAAAACTTGGGCAATTCCTAGTGGATTTTTTGGCCCACTTAAAAGTTAACAGTGTGGTGGTATTTAAGGGACAAAGTACAGGTCACTTCAGAAATTTTAGATGTCTCATGTGAGATATTTATCACTTCAAACCTCATTCAAAGTTAAGTATTTGTTTCTTTTCCCTAGATACAGCATTTGGTTGGTGACTCCATACCTTTGGGAGTAGGGGTTGGATTTATTTCAGCTGTCTCTGCTCTCATCTCGTGAGTTGCTAGCTGCTGGCTAGAGTTTAAGACCCTACCAGGGTAGTGGTTATGGTAGAGGTTGGAATATTTGTTACTCGGCTGGGTGCCTTTGTGCCCTCTGGGACTGGTAAATAGTTAAACTGACTTCTTCCCTCATGAAGCATTTTCTTGAGCCTTTGGAGATTCCTGGCCCTGGAGGTGTGATACATCTCCTACAAATCCTATAGAAAAGGGAGGCAAAGCATTCCATTCCTGGACAGGATGCTTCATCCCTCCTTGCATTCCACATGAAAACGTCTTGCCTCCCAGGAAGCCCCCTTCAGCAGGACTTCTGATGTCTCCAGGACAGCTCTCTTTCCCACTTGGCACACCTCTGTTTTGTGAAAAACAGTCATCCATCCCTTCCTAGGCAAACTCGGAGAGCACACAGGGTATTTCTGAATTAGTAGCCCTCTCCTGCCTGCAGTACCCTTTAGATTCCCTGCTGGGGAATCTGTGATGGCTTCGGTGACAGGAAACACATGTCAGGATCTCAGAGTGGATTCACTGATGCCTCTTCTCACTGGGCTTGCGATTAGAAAGTAGCAGACCCCTCCCCGCTACTGAAAATATATACTCACACATCCCCTCACCTCCCCATGCTTGATCCTTATTACATCTCCTTGAAACCGGTAAGGATGTTCTTGGTTATTTCCCCTGTCAATTCTGCATATTTTGATGTGATATCTTACTTTGGAATTTTTCATCAATCACATCTCAGTGCCTGATGGAAACCTTGTTTTTACTGTCCTCCTGAACACTTCCTGTGATTGGCTGACATTCAGGGTAAAATGGTTAGGAGTGCTGCCTTAACCAGTCCTACCCTATCTTGTCTATAAAGTTCTTAACTCCATCATGGAAGCAAGAAAATGTTTATACCCTCTCAGGCTACTCAAGGGAGTAGAAAGGAAAAAAAGGACACTGCTGGGCTGGAAGAGAGATTCTGCTTTTATGACTTTCCTTGCCATCTCACTGCTCTGGGCCTGGAGAAACACGCTGACTTTCCTTACAGCAAGAGTTAACTAAAGGAGAGATGATATATTTTTCCTTGCTGCTGAGCTTCTTTCAGAAGATGTCTTGGCTAATAAATCTTTCTCAGAGCCCCAGGGTCTTTAGAATAATATATTAGCAAAAACAAACATTGAGTGAAGTAAGCTAAGTGTTTGGCTGAAGGTGCTTCCATTGCATACTATGGTGATGTCATTTGGAACAATTCACTTAATTTTTTTAAAGGAAGAAGGCAAGTATTTGAAGAGAAGATGAGAAAAGCTGCAATGAAAAGATGTTGCTTCCAATGAAACTGGTCAGAATTTCGAATTGAATATGTTCTGTTTTTGCGTTTGTTTTTTTCTTTTGATGCCTTACTTTCCTGACTCTGTTATTTTGGAGTATTTGAGGAAGAGGGCCCAGAATGACTTTTATGTCCTATACCTAGAGACTTCCCTCTCGTGATGGATTGGAGATACTCCTGTGAGTTCATTGCCATTTCAGGTGCTCATCTCTGTTCTCTGTGGGTTCTCTGCTCCCAGTATCTTATACAAAGCAGACACTTAGTGTTTGTGGCATTAATGTGAAATAAGCCACCTTCCTTTCTTCTTGCCCTGTACTGCTTGTTAGGTAACACTTAAAAAAAAATCTCTGAGCTATTCTGTTTGTATAGCGTTGTATTAAACATTTGGCTACATTGTATGGCATGGAGCAGGTGCTCATAAATTATTATTGAATGGATGGAAGTAGGTAAGGAGAGAGAGAGAGAAGGAATGGAGGAGGGGGAGAGAAGGAAGGAGTTTGGGAGAGAGGTGTGTCGTTTCCTGGGATGTCTTGACCTGGCCCAATTTTGCAAGGTTTTCACTATCCCTTCATCTTTGCACATTTCTCTGTTCCGTTCTTTTTTTTTTTAGAAATTTCATGTAATATCTGAAACATTTATGTTAACATATTTCCACACAAATAACTGAAAGAAAGTTTAGTATTAGTTTTTTTTTTTTTTTTTTTGCTGGTTGTTTTTTTATACTGCAGGTTCTTATTAGTCATCAATTTTATACACATCAGTGTATACATGTCAATCCCAATCGCCCAATTCAGCACACCACCATCCCCACCCCACCGCCGTTTTCCCCCCTTGGTGTCCATACGTTTGTTCTCTACATCTGTGTCTCAACTTATGCCCTGCAAACCGGTTCATCTGTACCAGTTTTCTAGGTTCCACATACATGCGTAAATATATGATATTTGTTTTTCTCTTTCTGACTTACTTCACTCTGTATGACAGTCTCTAGGTCCATCCACGTCTCAACAAATGACTCAGTTTCATCCCTTTTTATGGCTGAGTAATATTCCATGTATATATGTACCACAACTTCTTTATCCATTCGTCTGTTGATGGGCATTTAGGTTGCTTCCATGACCTGGCTATTGTAATAGTGCTGCAATGAACATTGGGGTGCATGTGTCTTTTTGAATTATGGTTTTCTCTGGGTATATGCCCAGTAGTGGGATTGCTGGACCATATGGTAATTCTATTTTTAGTTTTTTAAGGAATCTCCGTATTGTTCTCCATAGTGGCTGTATCAATTTACATTCCCACCAACAGTGCAAGAGGCTTCCCTTTTCTCCACACCCTCTCCAGCATTTGTTGTTTGTAGGTTTTCTGATGATGCCCATTCCAACCAGTGTGAGGTGGTACCTCATTGTAGTTTTGATTGGCATTTCTCTAATAATTAGTGATGTTGAACAGCTTTAAATGTGCTTCTTGGCCATCTGTATATCTTCTTTGGAGAAATGTCTATTTAGGTCTTCTGCCCATTTTTGGATTCGGTTGTTTGTTTCTTTAATATTGAGCTGCATGAGCTGTTTATATATTTTGGAGATTAGTCTTTGTCCGTTGATTCATTTGCAAATATTTTCTCCCATTCTTAGGGTTCTCTTTTTGTCTTGTTTATGGTTTCCTTTGCTGTGCAAAAGCTTTGAAGTTTCAATAGGTTCCATTTTTTTATTTTTTTTTTATTTCCATTACTCTAGGAGGTGGATCAAAAAAGATCTTGCTGTGATTTCTGTCAAAGAGTGTTCTTCCTATGTTTTCCTCTAAGAGTTTTATACTGTTCGGTCTTACATTTAGGTCTCAAATCCATTTTGAGTTTATTTTTGTGTATGGTGTTAGGGAGTGTTCTAATTTCATTCTTTTACATGTACCTGTCCAGTTTTCCCAGCACCACTTATTGAAGAGACTGTCTTTTCTCCATTGTATACCCTTGCCTCCTTTGTCATAAATTAGTTGACCATGGGTGTGTGGGTTTATCTCTGTGCTTTCTATCTTGTTCCATTGAACTATGTTTCTCTTTTTGTGCCAATACCATATTGTCTTGATTACTGTAGCTTTGTAGTGTAGTCTGAAGTCAGGGAGCCTGATTCCTCCAGCTCCGTTTTTCGTTCTCAAGATTGCTTTGGCAATCGGGGTCTTTTGTATTTCCATACAAATTGTGAAATTTTTTGTTCTACTTCTGTGAAAAATGCCAGTGGTAGTTTGATAGGGATTGCATGGAATCTGTAGATTGCTTTGGGTAGTAGAGTCATTTTCACAATGTTGATTCTTCTAATCCAAGAACCTGGTATATCTCTCCATCTGTTGGTACCATCTTTAATTTCTTTCATCAGTGTCTTATAGTTTTCTGCATACAAGTCTTTTGTATCCCTAGGTAGGTTTATTCCTAGGTATTTTATTCTTTTTGTTGCAGTGGTAAATGAGAGTGTTTCCTTGATTTCTCTTTCAGATTTTTCATCATTAGTGTATAGGAATGCAAGAGATTTCTGTGCATTAATTTTGTATCCTGGAAATTTACCAAATTCATTGATTAGCTCTAGTAGTTTTCTGGTGGCATTTTTAGGATTCTCTATGTATAGTATCATGTCATCTGCAAACAGTGACAGTTTTACTTCTTCTTTTCCAATTTGTATTCCTTTTATTTGTTTTTCTTCTCTGATACCCGTGGCTAGGGCTTCCAAAACTATGTTGAATAATATTGGTGAGAGTGGATATCCTTGCCTCATTCCTGACCTTAGAGGAAATGCTTTCATTTTTTCACCATTGAGAATGATGTTTGCTGTGGGTTTGTCGTATATGGCCTTTATTATGTTGAGGTAGATTCCCTCTGTGCCCACTTTCTGGAGAGTTTTTATCATAAATGGGTGTTGAATTTTGTCAAAAGCTTTTCTGCATCTATTGAGATGATCATATGGTTTTTATTCTTCAGTTTGTTAATATGGTGTATCACATTGATTGATTTGCGTATATTGAAGAATCCTTGCATCCCTGGGATAAATCCCACTTGATCATGGTGTATGATCCTTTTAATGTGTTGTTGGATTCTGTTTGCTAGTATTTTGTTAAGGAGTTTTGCACTTATATTCATGAGTGATATTGGTATGTAATTTTCTTTTTTTGTAGTATCTTTGTCTGGTTTTGGTAACAGGGCCTCATAGAATGAGTTTGGGAATGTTCCTTCCTCCGCAATTTTTGGGAAGATTTTGAGAAGGATGGGTGTTAGCTCTTCTCGAAATGTTTGATAGAATTCACCTGTGAAGCCATCTGGTCCTGGACTTTTGTTTGTTGGAAGATTTTTAATCACAGTTTCAACTTCATTACTTGTGCTTGGTCTGTTCATATTTTCTATTTCTTCCTGGTTCAGTCTTGGAAGGTTATACCTTTCTAAGAATTTGTCCATTTCTTCCAAGTTGTTCATTTTATTGACATAGAGTTGCTTGTAGTAGTCTCTTAGTATGCTTTGTATTTCTGTGGTGTCTTTTGTAACTTCTCCTTTTTCATTTCTAATTTTATTGATTTGAGTCCTCTCCCTCTTTTTCTTGATGAGTCTGGCTAATGGGTTATCAATTTGTTTTATCTTCTCAAAGAACCAGCTTTTAGTTTTATTCATCTTTGCTATTGTTTTCTTTATTTCTATTTCATTATTTCTGCTCTGATCTTTAGGATTTCTTTCCTACTTCTAACTTTGGGTTTTGTTTGTTCTTCTTTCTCTAGTTCCTTTAGGTGTAAGTTTAGATTGTTTATTTGATATTTTTCTTGTTTCTTGAGGTAGGCTTGTATAGCCATAAACTTCCCTCTTAGAACTGCTTTTGCTGCATCCCAGAGGTTTTGGGTTGTCGTATTTTCATTGTCATTTGTCTGTAGGTATTTTTTGATGTCCTTTTTGATTTCTTCAGTGATCTCTTGGTTATTTAGTAACATACTGTTTAGCCTCCATGTGTTTGTGTTTTTTACGGTTTTTCCCCTGTAATTCATTTCTGATCTCCTGCGTTGTGGTCAGAAAAGATGCTTGATATGATTTCAATTTTCTTAAATTTACTGAGGCTTGATTTATGACCCAAGATGTGCTCTATCCTGGAGAATGTTCTGTGTGCACTTGAGAAGAAAGTGTAATCTGCTGTTTTTGGATGGAATGTCCTGTAGATATCAATTAAATCTATCTGGTCTATTGTGTCATTTAAAGCTTCTGTTTGTTATTTATTTTCATTTTGGATTATCTGTCCATTGGTGTAAGTGAGGTGTTAAAGTCAGACACTATTATTGTGTTACTGTCGATTTCCTCTTTTATAGCTGTTAGCCTTGTCTTATGTATTGAGGTGCTCCTATGTTGGATGCATATATATTTATAATTGTTATATCTTCTTCTTGGATTGTTCCCTTGATCATTATGTAGTGTCCTTCTTTGTCTCTTGTAACATTCTTTATTTTAAAGTCTATTTTATCTGATATGAGTATCGCTACTCTAGCTTTCTTTTGATTTCCATTTGCATGGAATATGTTTTTCCATGCCCTCACTTTCAGTCTGTATGTGTCTCTATGTCTGAAGTGGGTCTGTTGTAGACAGCATATATATGGGTCTTGTTTTTGTATCCGTTCAGGAAGCCTGTGTCTTTTGGCTGGAACATTTAATCCATTCACGTTTAAGGTAATTATCCATAGGTATGTTCCTATGACCCTTTTCTTAATTGTTTTGGGTTTGTTTTTATAGATCCTTTTCTTCTCTTGTGTTTCCCACTTAGAGAAGTTCCTTAACATGTGTTGTAGAGCTGGTTTGGCGGTGCTGAATTCTCTTAGCTTTTGCTTGTCTGTAAAGCTTTTGATTTCTCCATTGAAACTGAATGAGATCCTTGCCGGGTACAGTAATCTTGGTTGTAAGTTCTTCCCTTTCATCACTTTAAGTATATCATGCTACTCCCTTCTGGCTTGTTGAGTTTCTGCTGAGAAATCAGCTGTTAACCTTATGGGAGTTCCCTTGTATATTATTTGTCGTTTTTCCCTTGCTGCTTTCAAGAATTTTTCTTTGTCTTTAATTTTTGCCAATTTGATTACTATGTGTCTCGTCATGTTTCTCCTTGGGTTTATCTTACCTGGGACTCTCTGCACTTACTGGACTTGGGTGGCTATTTCCTTTACCATGTTAGGGAAATTTTTGACTATAATCTCTTCATATATTTTCTCTGGTCCTTTCTCTCTCTCTTTTCCTTCTGGGACCCCTATAATGTGAATGTTCTTGCATTTAATGTTGTCCCAGAGGTGTCTTAGGCTCTCTTCATTTCTTTTCATTCTGTTTTCTTTTTTCTGATCTGCAGCAGTGAATTCCACCATTCTGTCTTCCAGGTCTCTTATCCGTTCTTCTGCCTCAGTTATTCTGCTATTGATTCCTTCTAGTGTAGTTTTCATTTCAGTTATTGTATTGTTCATCTCTGTTTGTTTGTTCTTTAATTCTTCTAGGTCTTTGTTAAACATTTCTTGCATCTTCTTGATCTTTGCCTCCATTGTTTTTCCGAGGTCCTGGATCATGTTCACTATCATTATTCTGAATTCTTCTTCTGGAAGGTTGCCTATCTCCACTTCATTTAGTTGTTTTTCTGGGGTTTTTATCTTGTTCCTTCATCTGGTACATAGCCCTCTGCCTTTTCATCGTGTCTGTCTTTCTGTGAATGTGGTTTTTGTTCCACAGGCTGCAGGATTGTAGTTATTCTGGCTTCTGCTGTCTGCCTTCTGGTGGATGAGGCTATCTAAGAGGCCTGTGCAAATTTCCTGATGGGAGGGACTGGTGGTGGGTAGAGCTGGCTGTTGCTCTGGTGGGCAGAGCTCAGTAAACATTAATCTGCTTGTCTGCTGATGGGTGGGGCTGGGTTCCCTCCCTGTTGGTTGTTTAGCCTGAGGCGACCCAACACTGGAACCTACCTGGGCTCTTCGGTGGGGCTAATGACAGACTCTGGGAGGGCTCACGCCAAGGAGTACTTCCCAGAACTTCTGCTGCCAGTGTCCTTGTCCCCACGGTGAGCCACAGCACCCCCCCTCCTCTGTAGGAGACCCTCCAACAGTAGCAGGTAGGTCTGGTTCAGTCTCCCCTGGGGTCACTGCTCCTTCCCCTGGGTCCCGACGCGCACACTACTTTGTGCGTGCCCTGCAAGAGTGGAGTCTGTTTCTCGCAGTTCTGTCAAAGTCCTGCAATCAATTCCCACTAGGCTTCAAAGTCTGATTCTCTAGGAATTCTTCCTCCCGTTACCAGACCCCCAGGTTGGGAAGCCTGACGTGGGGGGCTCAGAACCTTCACTCCAGTGGGCGGACTTCTGTGGTATAAGTGTTCTCCAGTCTGTGAGTCACCCACTCAGCAGTTATGGGATTTGATTTTACTGTGATTGTGCCCCTCCTACCTTCTCATTGTGGCTTCTCCTTTGTCTTTGGATGTGGGGTATCTTTTTTGATGAGTACCAGTGTCTTCCTGTCAATGATTGTCCAGCAGCTAGTTGTGATTCTGGTGTTCTCGCAAGAGGGAGTGAGAGCACGTCCTTTTACTCCCTCATCTTGGTTCCTCCTCCCTCTATTCCATTCTTAATTCTTTTCTAAGTAATTCGTAATTGGAATTTCATTCCAATCAAGCTATGGGTAACAGCTAACAGTTTCATATATTAAAATCAATGAATGTATGCATTATGGGAAAGGGCTACTGGGGATTCAGAATTCAAAATAGCAGTTTTTGGCCCTTTGGCAGAGCCTTTGGAAAGACCCTGTCAGAGGGTGCCTTGTGTTTGTAAAATCATGGCAAAGAATACACCACTTACTGTGCACATATCTGTGTCTGACCTTTGTGTGCTGAGCGGTGCCTCTGAGAGCTGTAGGGAAAAGGGAAGTGTGCCTGCTGAACTTGGCAGTCTTGGTTCTCCCTCTGTATATGAGTTTCAGCTCGGACACAGTTCAAAAGATGGATTTCATCAGAAGGGCAACCGGTATACTGGAAAGACCACAGTCTTTGGGACCACATGGGTCTCGGACAATGCCGAACCTGTCAAAGTGATATTTTCCTCAGTTGTAAAATGGGAGTATGAGCTCATGGAGTCAGGAACCTTATAAGCACTGTTCACAACATTAAGTGAATAATAGATTTTCTATTTTACATACACAGCACCTCCTCAAACTACGAATGATTGCCAATTCTTTTTTTAGGGATGGAAACAAATGGGTTCTGAGAGGGTTTTAATTTGTCCAAAGCTTTTCAGGCAGTTAGGACTTGAATCCTAGACTCCCTGACTCCAAAGTCCATATGCTTGACCATGATGTTATACTGTCTAATTATCCCAAATTTGCTATGGCTAGAAGTAAGGTAGAAATAATGTATGTACAGCACTTAGCACAGTCCCTAGGGCATGCTACATACTCGAATGTAGAAGCTATTATTATTCATTATTTATTTTACTGATGATTTCTCTCTGTATTTAATAGCAAGTTATTTAAGGGAGAGTAAAAATTACAACTTTCTGTCTGGGGAAGGCAGTTGATATCCCAGATGTTTTTTGTTTTGTTTCGCTTTTCTCCATATTTATATCTGTGGCAGGACTTCAGTGTCTTCCAAAAGATGTCTTCCCTTTTGTATGTATAACCCTAGCTAAACCACATCATTAAATAGGAATTTTACTTCTGTTCCTCCCTGAATATTTACATGAGAATCCTGAACCTTAAATTCTCCTGTGCCTTGGTGGAGACCTTAAACTCCTGATTAATTTAACAAGCATTTATTGATCCTTACTTTGCATCACAGTTGGCTTCTTTGTCTCACCACATTCCAAAGTGCACATCAAATCCTGATGGCCACGTTCTCCATGGTAGAAGCAGTAATGAATAAGTATAGTATTTACCCAGTTGCCTTGCTGTCAACATGGTGGTCAGGCATAAATTCGAAGGCAGTCAGTTATTTACTTCTTCAACAAAGTTGTATTGAGCATCCCCAGTGTGATAGGCAGGATACTATGAGCTAGGGGTACAGTTTTTCAAAAGAGAAATATTTTCCTGTTTCTATGGAGTCAGTAGTCCAGTGGCGGAGGGGGGGTAGGGGATAGACAACAAAAAACAAGTAAGTAGCAATTGTTTTAAGATTTATGAGGAAAACAAAATGAGATGAGATGGCGAGAAATTACAGAGGAAAGTCTAATTTAGATATTGTTATTGTAGAAGCTGTTTCTAAGACCTAAAGAAGCTAGCCATGGCAAGAGCAGGGAGGAGGATGTTTCAAACCAAAGGGATGTGGATGCAGAGTTTCTAAGGCAGAAAGGTTGATATGCTGAAGGAGCAGAAAGAAGGCTAACACAGTTGGAGGAGTAAGGAAAGGAGAGAGTTGTACAGGCTGAGCACAACTTGTACTCAAGTACAGCGTGTTGAGTACAACACCTACAAGCGTGTCTGAATAGGTAATATTCATGGCCTGGGGTTTTATCCCAAATGAGCTAGGAAGTCAGGGAAAAAACTTAAGGTGGGAGAGACTATATATTGGGTTTTTTTGTGACTGATGTGTAAAAAATAAATGGACCATATTAGGGAACAGCAGTGGGAGCCGGGAGATCACAGAGGGACCTGCTCAGGGGTTTGAGTGACAGATGATGGCAATTCCGAATGGGATGGTGGTGGGGAAGATGGAGAGGTAAGAGACTGGGAAAGTGTTTTGGAGGTACAGTTGGCTGGAGCTGCTGAGACAACTCTTGGGAGCAGGAAGAGGAAGAGAGAGAGAAATCGATGATGATTCTTGGATTTCTGTTGGAGTGCATTTTTTAAAAAAACATGTTAGTCTTGCCAAGATCATAAAGTAAGTCCTTAGCATGGATGGAGGGTGGTGGAGGAATGCATCACAAGAAGGAAAAGGAAATGAGACCTAACGTGTATGGAGCCCCGAAAGTATGTCAGGGACTATGCTAAACTTGCATATACTATTTAATCTACTTGATAGCAATCCTATAAAGTAAATATTATGACATACACATTTTACATACAAGGAAAAGCCTTAGGGAAGTTAAATAACTCACCAAAGGTCATAGAGTTGGCAAATAAGGGAGACAGCAATTGAACCAGATCTATTTCTTTCTGAAGTCTCATCTCTTTCTACAACAGTGTGCTATTTCCGAGAGCTAAGATAATGCCACAGAGCTCAATACTTTATTCCTTGAAAAGTGACTAGCATTATGCTAGGCATCTGTTGAATATTCATTACATACTGGTTAAGTAATAGATTTGAATCATCAGTGCAAACATTTGCCTTTACTGAAATGCCAAAGGTTTCAAAGGCTATGAACCTAAAATATATAGTATATTTCAAGATGGGTTGATCAAAACAGTAGACAGGGTCTTCCCTGGTGGCGCAGTGGTTGGGAGTGGGCCTGCCGATGCAGGGGACACGGGTTCGGGCCCCGGTCCGGGAGGATCCCACATGCCGCGGAGCGGCTGGGCCCGTGAGCCATGGCTGCTGGGCCTGCACATCCGGAGCCTGTGCTCCGCAACGGGAGAGGCCACCATGGTGAGAGGCCCGTGTACCTCAAAAAAAAAAAAAAAAAAAAAATTAGACAGAATATTAATGGCAAAGTTAGAAAAAATTTATTTCCTCCCCTCGCCAAGAAACTTGGTGGCATAAAGCATGTGTTCTCCCGAATCCCCAAAATATTTGAAACTTTAAATACAAGGCACGCTAAAAGATGCTAACAGACGTTCCAAATCGTTGGTGTTGGAAGAGTTGAGAGGAAGGGAGAGAATTCCCTGTATACTCAGCTGGTCAGAGGATTACATGATGTGTTTGGAAAGATGACTTCTGTTGTATTTAGCTTTGTATGTCTTTGTTTATAGCATGCTCTGGGGCATATTATTCTGAGTCTAATACACTTAGAATTTGAGCATCTTTACCTTGGACAAAGAACTACATGGAGCTTATATGGAAAAGAGGACACCTTCATAGACAAAGTTATTAAAACTCTGGGGAGGAGTTTACAAATTGTAAAACAACAGGTCCAATTTGCAGGGTGTGTGTGTGTGTGTGTGTGTGTATTTATGTGTGTGTGTGTGTGCATGTGTACACACATACATATGTAAATATATGTGTTTGGGGAGGGAGCAAAGGATGTAATTTTTTAATGTTTTGGGGCAAAATATATCACTCCCTAGATTGACACAGCCTCTGCCACTCCTTTTTGTCTTAATACAACCATTTCACCTACATATAATAACGTCTTGCCTTTCAAGGTGGTTTAGTTTGCAATGGATGTATTACACATGGTCACCTTTGATTTCTACATCTAACTGCAAGAGTTTATCAGAATGATTTATCTGCATTATATGAGTATGACCTGACTTTCTGGAACCAGTTTATATGAGTGCAGTCAGCTTTCTGGAAAAAATTAAGTACTCTTTCATATACTGTCAGGTAGTATGTACGCCTTATACATATTAATTCACATAATGCTCCTAGTAACCCAGTGAAGTAGGAACTATTATTATCCCTTTATTACAGGTAAGAAAACAGTATAGTGAGCCTCAGAGATATGGAGTAACTTGTCTTCAAGCTAATAAGGTGCACAGCCAGCATTCCCACTTAGGCACTCTGCGTTTCAAGCAAGCCTTCACCTGTTGTTTGTATTGTCTTGTTGTAATAACAACCCCCCTCGTGTCTTCTGCTTGGCAGCCTTGCACTGGCATAAAATAAAGAATTGTCCAGAGTATCACAGCAAATCAGGGGCAACTACAGAACAAGAAATCTGAAACAGGAAAGCCAGGTACTATTCCCCAGTCTTTTGAGATTAGAACTTGCAGACCATGTAACCTAGGTATGTGAATTCAAGAAAATAGAGGCAGGTATCCGGGTAGACACAAGCCTAAAGTCCAGATGGTGGCAAGGCCAGGTCATGGATCTAGAAACCAAAGGGGATTCTGGTTCTAAAAAACTTCTCCAGGCAGAAACTGCTTTATGATATCAGCAGGAACCCTGGCTGGCTTTATCTAGACCAGGGTTTCTAAGCCTCAGCACTGTTGACATTTTGGGCTGCAAAAGGCTCTTCTGTGCCCTGTAGGATCACTGGTCTTTACCCAGTAGATGTGAGTAGCAACCCACGTAAATACCAGTTATGACAATCTGAAAACATTTGCCAAATGTCCCCACTGACAACCACGGATCTAGATGAAGAAAGGATGCAAGGGAATCCATTCCTTCATTCAACAAATGCTTGCTAAGTGCTACTCAGTTTTCAGTATCATGCAACTTCAGGTCTTTCTTATAAACGTTTCAGTAAAAGAGGACTCTTGAATTACAGCATTAATCTGGAGACTTCAGACAACATGGCGCTGTTGAGGAAGGCATGTGCTCTGGGTCTAATCCATTTCGGGTTTGAGCATCTCTACCTCGGGCAATTCACTACCTACCTTGAACCACAGATGTCCCTCTCTGAAAACTAGAGATGATAGTAATAACGCCTAACATACAGGTTTGTTGTGAGGATTAAAGGGGATAATAAAAGTAAGAGACTGGGCCAAGTGCTAGACACACAGGAAGTGCTTACTCTGACCTTATGGTAGGTGATGTCTGTCATATCCAGGGGGACCCAGAGATACTCTTTGGTGCTCTGAAGCAGTGCTAGCTGACCCTGTTTCTATGGCTTTACTCTTAGGACAAGCGTCAAAAAGTGGCCACTGAAGTGATCATTCTGTGATAGTAGGAAAACTTCCACAAAATCTGGTAGACCCTGTGGGTGGACTGGCTTCATTACCACCACAATTTTGTTGTTAAAGGATTTAAGAGATTAACAGCATCTCTTCAGGAAGCAGCTTGGAAAGCTCAGCTGGGTGTATTCCAGTGAATAGGGATTTTCTGAATTAAATCTCTTCTTTGAGAAGCAAGAGATATGTGTAAGTATGAAGTAAGGAGGGGGACCTCAGTTTCAGGTTAACAAGGAGTTGGTTACTTAGGCTAAGTGATATCCACCAGTCTAGGAGGCATTAGCAAGAGTGTCAGAGAGAGGCAACAGGCAGGTCGCGTCATTATCCTTCCTCTCCCTAGTCAGGGGAAGCAATTTGAATATCTTGCATTAAAGAGCTAGCCTAGTTAAGGCTGGCTTTCTGATCCTCAGTTCTGTGAGTAATTTCCTGGGGGAACTTGGATGGGCCACTCATCTTACCCGGATATCAGTTTACCTCTCATGTAATTAAGAGAAATATTTGAGAACTGCCAGATTGTGAAATTCAATTTCCAGTCCTTTCTTTCCCTGCAAGTCTGGAATGCCTGACCATGGGTCTTCTGTATCCCACATGTCTCAGTCTGAACCTTCCAAACAGTCCACAGTGAGAGCTCCAGAGGGTTGCAGATGAGGGGTGAGCTGTGGATGACCAGAGGAAGCCCTCTTTTCATTCCCTAAAAGTAGAATTTTCTGAATTATAACCACCCACTACAGATTGGGAACAGGACAGTATAGTAATAACAGTTGTCTGGATACTGAAGGAAGAGTCTAGTTTGGGAGAAAAGAAAAGGACATTTATCTAGGGTGAAAAGTAAAAATAACTTGCTTTGCCTTTTGGGGCATCTCGGGTTCAGCCCCTACAGGAGGCCCTCATAGGCAGTGTTCGCCGTCCCTGTGTCTTCAAAATGTTGAATTTGAAGGTTTTTAGGTAAACGTGTATAGTCCCATCACTTCTAAGTATCACCACTCACTATTGTTTGGCCCATGAAGACATTTGAGTTTTGTTTCCACTGAGTTTGAAATAAGACCAGTGCTAGCATGTTGGCAGCAGCAAATGAACTAGCAAAACAAAAAGAAAGGTCACAGTGGTTTTACTCTTGGCCAAAAGGATAAAAAGCAGCTTTTTCAAAGGTGAAGGAAAAAGTAACTGCACTAGACAAGGACAACATTTTCTCCATAAATATGGGCGTTGCGATGTTTTATCAGGAAGTGATAGTGATAATTATTAATATTATTCTGCATTATGAGCTTCAACATGTATGCGCATAAAACTAATAATAGGAATAACTATAATCATTACTATTATCACTGACCATGTTAACTAGCCTTTACTTTGTTTTCCTTAATCTTAACACTCAGAGCTAGATATGAGTAGTCTCACTTTTTAGGAAAGGAAACATATTAGCAAGATGAAGTGACTTGCCTAAGGTCACACAGCTGGTAAGGGAAGACGTCTAAGTCGTCTTCTGACTGGGTGACCGATTCAAACTCTGGCTGTGCCACTGAGTTTTGTGTCCTTTTAAGCATGTCAGGGTATTTGACTGAAATAAAGAGGTTGGACCAGATAGTTCTTCAAACGTCTCCTTGCTTTAATATCCCATTATTCTAGGTAGTAAATTTTTAAGTATGTATATCCCATGAAATGAAATACATAATAATATAAAGAGACTTCTGTGAGTTTGAACTGAATGCCAGGGGCAGCAGATTATACTTGCCCACACTCAAGCTTTATCAACAAGTCATGTCCGTGGCTACGGTGAAAAGAAAGAGGAAAGAAAGAGGAGTAGGTTAACGTGGAGTCAGGAGCCTCAGGGTTCCTGTCCCAGCTTTGCCACGGCAACCGTGGCTGTGACCAAGACACTGAGCCTCTCTGAGGCCTCAGTTTTATCATCTAGCAAATGGGAATCACACATGCCCAGCTTGTCACACGGTTGTTTGGAGGCAGAAGCTTGCGAGTATGGGTTGGGGCGTCCAACCCTGGGGGATGCTGAAGGAGTGTTGAGGTTACAGAGTAAATGGAATGAAGAGGGAGTTCACTGCAGGAAACCTGGCTTCGGCTTCTGGTTCTGTAACTAATTAGCAAATGTGTCATGCAGGCGTCAGTTTCTTCATTTGAAAAATGGATGCATCATTCTAGATCAGCATTTCTAAACTATCTGTCAAGGATGAGTATCCTTCCAAAATGTCTGAGAGATATACATTTGGAAAACAAAGCATACTCTATTCCCCTCTTCGATATTAGCCTCGGCATAGTCTGAGATGCTCTGTAGTAAAGAAACACATTTAATTTTATAGAACTCATTTTCCAAATTAAGTTGACCGTGCAGCTCTTTTCTCTGGAATACTTGTTAACATGTCATGAAGCATAATTGGGAAATTCAAGGTCAGGTGGGTGTAGTTCTCTGAGGAATTATAAAGAGAGATTATGATTTATCTGTTATATCTATATCTACAAGGGTCAGGGACCACTTTTCTTTCTTTTCCTCTTTTTTGTATCTCTGTTTATAAAATTAAGTTTGCCTTCTTAGTTGGCAGGCCGATGGGCATGTGTATATATATGTGTGTTTGTTTTATCAGCAAGTATTTTGAACACCATTGTGTCTACTACTGTGGTAGATTCTGTGGATAATGGAAGAACAATATAAAATAGAGTCCTTTAACCTCCATTGTGGACTTTACTGTCTATGAAGGAAGTCCAGGTGCTGAATAGTTTTCAGATTATTTTATTTCACTGAATTCTATGGCACTAAATGTGATAGAAGGCAAAAATGGAGATTTTCATGGGCTCAGGTAATTAGAGAAAACTTTATGGAATAAATGGAATTTTGTCTAGACTTTGAAAAATTGTGACATGTGGTGTCAGGTAGAAATAATGTGGAATAGTCAGGAATGGAGCCAGGATCTGAAGGGCATGAAAAGTATCTGCACTCGTTACAGTGAACCCTAATAGCCATCATTAGTTATTGAGCAAAGAAATAGCAAGGAGAAAATGAGGTTTAGTGGAGAGTCATCTGGGAGGTGAGATGAGCAGGGCCTTTGGTGTAATCCCAGGACAGGTGACTGGATATAGTAAGGCATTGTCATGCAGGAAGAAGTACGTTGGATTTCAAACAAGAAAAATTGCATTTGTGTCCCAATTCTTTGATTTAAAAAATGTCCTCCCCTTTATAAATATTTTATAATTTAATGATTTATTTTAAAGTAATAGTTTCACATTTTGGTCCCCCTTCTGCTTCAGCTACCCATTTCCCCTCCAGAGAAGCAATTATAATTACCAATGTCTTACACATCCTTCCAGAGAAAGTTTCTCAACCTCAGCATTGTTGACATTTGGGGATGGATAAGTCACTGTTGTGGGGCTGTCTTGTGTGTCGTAGGATGGTTGGCAGCACCTTAACCTCTACCCGCTGGAGGCTAACACTCCCTCCTCCTCAGCTGTGATCATCAAAATACCTCCCAACAATGCCAGATTCCCCCCCGGGGGACAAAATGACCCTGATGGAGAACCACTGTTCCAGAGGTGTTTTATAATGAGGAATCACTGTACTAAAAGGTGGAGGCAATGTTGATAGGATTTTTACACCAACAAAAGAGTGAGAAGATGGAAAATTGTCTTCAAGGACTCCAGTCTGTGTAAGTGGAAGAAGACTAAAATCTCTGTCAGTTACGATGCTTTGGGCTGCAAGTATCAAATATGCAGACTTAAACTGACGTGAACAAGAAGGAAGCCTATTAGCTCACTTGACATGTGGTCTTGAGATAAGTCAGACTCCAGGTTTGATTGATGCAGTAGCTTTCAGGGTCATCATGGACTCAGTTCTTTCTGGGCTTTGGCCTGTCACCCATCGCATTGGGCTGATTCCCCTCCGGGCTGTGAGATGGCTATCAGCAGTAACTGTGTCTAACCACTTCCTTATTTGTGCCCAGAGGTAGACACACAGCCAGATGCACTGAAGATTAGCAATGCTTCTTTCCCAGGAACCATCGGAAATCCTCTCTTCATGTGTTCCTGGCCCAAACTAACTTAGTACCCTGCCCTACACCCCATTCCCTGAGCCTCTCTGACCACATAGATAAGATCTGTTTTGTAGAGTGGATATTGCATTCTTAACCACAGTAGCCCCCATACAGTCTTTGGAAGGAAAAAAGATAATCAGGCAAGCATGGAATACAATGAGTTCAGGGTAATACCTCATGCATTTTGAGCCAGTCACCATTCACATAGATGTAGTGTTTGGGTCAGTGAGAATACTGAATTGAATATAAGCCAGATCGTGAAAACTCTCAAAGGAGGAATGTACTGAGCATGTGTGCAAAGAGAAAAGAGCACAGAGGGCCAAAGACCGTAATCTTGGAGGAAATTGGATGTTGATAATTAAGGCAAAGGTGTGAGAGATACAGTCTTGCTTGGAAACAGAGCTGGCGCAGCCACCTGCTGGGCGTGTGATCTTCGCCGATTCACTTTTCCTTTCTGTTTTGTTTTCCTTATTTATAAGATTGGGAGAGTAAAACCTTCCTCATAAGACTGGTGAAAGGGTTAAATAAGGCAGTGCACACACAGCACTGAATCAAGTGATGGATGTCAGGGAGCGTAATGACCCGTCACTGGTGATGGTAGGTGAGGTGCCTGTTACTGAGCTGGGAGGAGTAAAAGGAGTGAGGAGGGGGGAGTAAAGGGGGCTCTGGAAGGGCAGGGCAGGTGCCTGTGAGCTTGCAGGAGGGGACGGCTGCTGCAAGCATCCTAGAAGAACTTTAAATAACACTCTAAAATACCCTATATCTGGGTAAGCGTTACAGAACTTTAAATTTTAGCTCAGCCCTGAGCTATATAAGGTCCTGCCAATTTACAAAAGTTGCCAACTCAGACAGGAAGTTATTTTGACCATCTTTCTCTTCCCACTACTCATTCCCTTTCCTATGTCAACAGAAAATGTCCACAATTTTTAAAAATATCAACTTAAATCTGGGAAATACATTCCGTGTTTTTAGAAATGTTCAATATTCCATGATCATTTAAATATTTACCTTGCCCAAAATACAGTATCATCTTTGATCACAGATTGGTACTAAAGGAAAAAACATCTGTTGCATGTTTGTTTGTTTGTTTTTTGGGGTTTTTTTGTGGGTTTTTTTGCGGTACACGGGCCTCTCACTGTTGCGGCCTCTCCCGTTGCGGAGCACAGGCTCCGGATGCGCAGGCTCAGCGGCCATGGCTCACGGGCCCAGCCGCTCCGTGGCATGTGGGATCCTCCTGGACCGGGGCACAAACCCGTGTCCCCTGCATCTGCAGGCGGACTCTCAACCACTGCGCCACCAGGGAAGCCCTGTTTGTTTGTTTGTTTCAGTGAAACAGAGTGTAGAGTATGTCCGTCGTCAAAGCAGGATAAGCTCAGATTGTCAGCCTAGATACAAACGTGGTGGTATTTTATAGCCTTGGATTTTGTAAACCATTTAAAAATGTGATTCTGCTGATTAGCATACTTGTCTACAAGTATTCGTCCATTCCATCACACACACTTTTCTCAAGCACCTGCTCTGTGCAGGGCATGGACTTGTTTTGGTGCCTGTACAGAGATTCCCAGGTAAGGTAGAGGATAGGGACCTAGAAGGACTTAGCACTTACAAGGCATGTGTTCTACTCCAGTAAATGAACAGGGAAGAGGCTATACTAGATAGAAGGGTGTGGGTTATCTTGTCTAATTCACTTAACCACCTTGTTGCACTATGCCACGTTTACTGTGTCTACTATTAATGGGGGCATCAGTTTCTCTTTGGTTACATGATTTTTAGGTACTTTGTTTAAATACTGAGTGTTCATTAATAGCCTCTCAAGCTCTTGGCTTTCCATGCCGTTGCCTAAACTCAGAGCTAATAGGTGGGTGAACTGAAATTCTTGTCTAATTCTGACTGTGGTACCCAAACCCTTTCTGCAAGTAACTCTACTTCAGAGGTGGACAAGAAGTAATCACTGCCTCCAAGAAATTTACTGCCTCATAGGCAGGTGAAAACAACACAGATAACCATTATCATCATCATAAAAACAAAGCGTACTGAGCCCTTACTAGAAAACAGGCACCATTCCAAATATTCTACATACATTAACTCATTCACAGCAAGCCCCATGTGGTTTCTACCATTATGAGACCAGTTCCACAGAGGGGGGAAATAGAGGTACAGAAGAAGTAAGTAAAAGCTGATACCCAGAGTTAGAAAGAGGTGAATCCAGAGTTTAAAACCAGTGAGTCTTTGTTAAAGCTCATTACCGCCTTGCCACCTCTCATAACCATACTTCAAGGTTACAAGTACATGGCTGCTAAGAGAAGTACAGATAAACTGTATTTCTTACCTGAGTAAATGGGGAAGGCCTGGCGGGAGGAAGTGGGATTTGATCCAGTCTTTAAGGAACAGGGAGGATCTGGTTGTGTAGAGCTAGGGAAATGGGCATTCAAGGGTAAGGGCTTTCCAGCTTTGAGCAAAAAGGGAAGAGATGCTGGTGTCTATGCGAGGTAGTTGTTTCACACTCTGGAGGGTTTGGTGATGAGATACAGGCTGGCTTTGCTCCCCTCCCACCCCCAGCCTCACTGCCACCATTTACGCCTGTGCACTGCGAACCTGGGACACGCTGGCAACCCCGGGAGAGCTGACTTTATGTCCATTGATTTATCCTCAGACGCCTCTGTCCAAAGATACATCACCAAGCACTCCTGCTCCCAGAGTCAGTGGACGGAGGTTTATGACTTAATTTTACTGGTTCGCTTGTGCAGACAAGTGGCTTCAGTTGTGGAGGAGTCATTTGAAATGAAACATCATTATTAGATTCCCTCTCCCTGAGCCCCCTCTATTGGCCCGTGGTTCCCTCTGAGTCAAGGGTCAAACCAGAACCTCCTGGAGGACTTTTCCTCTGTGGACTAAAGACGGTCCTTTATTAGCATATAGAAATTTAAGAACTGGGCACACTTAAAAGAAATTTAAGTATGTTTTCTAATGTGGTGTTGAAGGATTTAGGGATTATCCTGCTGCACAGAGATGGCACTGAATTTTTCACTTTGTTTTTTCTGCCTTGGTAGGTCATCTCCTTTGTTCCAATGAAGTAAACAGTTCTGAGATAGAGAGAGGCAGTTTTCAAGAGGGGCACGTCACTTAGTTCCTTCATGACACGACTGTCTTGCTCTTCCAGTATTCCTTCTGTCATCAGCTATTATCCTTGTTCCTCATACCTGAACATGATCATGCCTCCAGATCTCTTCTGACCTTGTCCCCATAGTCACCAAAACCCTTGCCTCCCGCGCCCCAGTAACACAAGCATCCTCCAACTCAGGGCCTTTGTGCTTACCGCTCTTGCTGCCTGGGAAGTTTTTAGCTGAGGTATCTGTCTTATCCTCTCTCCTTATCCAGATCTCTGCCCACATTCTCAGGACATCAGAGTATCATTCCAATGAAAAATTTGCCATTCCTAACACTTAAACCTTGTTGTATTTTTCTTCTTAGCACTGATCACTGCTGGACATGTTAATTATTTGCTTTCTTTCTGTCTCATTACACTCGGTACCTACACCACACACACACACACACACACACACACACACACACACACACACACACACACACACACACACACACACACACACACACACACACACACACACACACACACACACACCGGATCTTCAGAATACTGGTCTCACAATGTCACAGTCAAGTCTATTCTTTTTGGCGGCTCCTCCTCTCAAATGTGTTTGTCCATAGGAATTGGGCAGGGGCTTTTCTGTTTTGTATTCTTTATCTTCTTTCTTTCTTTTAATTTATTTTTGGCTGCGTTGGGTCTTCGTTGCTGGACGCGGGCTTTCTCTAGTTGTGGCGAGTGGGGGCTACTCTTCATTGAGGTGCACAGACTGCTCATTGCAGTGGCTTCTCTTGTTGCGGAGCAGGGCTCTAGGTGCACGGGCTTCAGTAGTCATGGCACGTGGCTCAGTAGTTGTGGCTCGCGGGCTCAGTAGTTGTGGCACACAGGCTTAGTTGCTCCGCGGCATTTGGGATCTTCCCGGACCAGAGCACGAACCTGTGTCCCCTGCATTGGCACGCGGATTCTTAACCACTGCGCCACCAGGGAAGTCCCTGTATTCTTTATGTTTAATGCCTGACCCACAGTGAAAACTTGATAGTCATTGAATGAACGGAAAGAATGTGAAATGGAAGAAGTGTGAAACGGAAAGAATGAAGGAGAAAAGGGAATGAAGAAGGAAAGAAAGAGGAAGGAAGAAAGAAAGAAAGCATACACAATTCTGCTCGTTCCACGTTTGTTAGGTTAATCACGTCGCAGTGACATCTGGTTCTAAGAGATACCTCTCCTAGTCTAGCACCGTCTCCAGCAATACTTGCTGTTATACCCCTTGATCCAGAATTCACCATTTCCTCGTTATTCTATTCCATGCTTTCCTACATTTTACTTTTCCTCATAACTTCTACCAACTTTTTCCCATTCTTCAAAAGGCTGATGAAAGTATCTCACCATAAATAAAGCCTTTCCTGACTAACAGAAATGAATCCTGTCATGGAGGCATTTGATTTGGCCTGTTTCCCTCTAAGGGATGGCATCTCTGATGCACTGCCCAGGCCTTTGTCCACAGCATGGACAGCTGTAAGCAGATCATCCCCTCTGTGGATTTGCCATTCAGTATTGAGAATCAACTAGAATTCATGCTACAGACAGATAAGTGTATGTTTCTCTCACACCTTACACTTCCCTCTTCATTCCCCTGATGGCATCTGGGTGAGAGCCTGTAGGACAAATGTGTAAATAGGTTTTCTCTCAGTTTCCAACTCAAATAGCTTGGTCCTGTCTGCCTGGAATACTGTGTTAAGAGAAACTGGGAAACTGAATCTGAGCCCAGTAGAGAAAGTGGGTGTTTATCGATTAGCAATGCCTGCTTTAGGCACAGGGTGGAGAACTGGTGGTACCACAGTTTCCCGTTTGCCATCCGTACCCTAGTAGGATCTCACATTCTGTATTTTTATTTCTGATTAACTAACTCAGAGCAAGCATGCTTCTGTTACTCATTCATCTTTTAATAGAATCAAGTGTAAACAGAAGACTTTTTTTTTTTTTTTTTACCATATATGGTTCAAGTTTAAATGGGTTTGGAGGCCCTGTGAATGGGGAAAAGCAGCTGACCTACTAAGAATAAGGATCAGCTCATTTAAAAATAAGAATTTTTTTCCTGGAGTCAACCTGGAGTATCTCCATCTGTTATTTCTGAGATAGCAATAATATTATTAATGATAATAATAACACTAATAATAATATAGGCCACTTTACAGTAGAGCACAGCCATCCTCTGTGTTTGTCATCAGCCCAGAATACTTTTAGATTTTTTTTTTCAGAATCCTCTTTCATCTATAAATTCATCTAAACCCTTACCAAACCTAATTTCTTATTTAGCTCATTGCCTCTTAAAGGATACCAATCCATACAAATGTATATCTTCATTCAGATACCCTAAAATCACTTGTTGGCATACTTTGAAAAAGGTCCCCTGATTTTATCCCTTTGAAGACAAGTCATGATTAGTTGGACTTGCAATAGGGATTGCATTGAATCTGTTGATCAGGTAGGTGAATACTGCCATATTCACAGTATCAAGTCTTCCAATCCATGAACACAAGATGTTTTTCCATTTATTTCGAGCTTTAATTTCTTTCAACAATGTTTTGTAATTTTTAGTGTACATGTCTTACACTTCATTGGTTAAAGTTATTCCTAAGGGTTTTTTAAAATTCTATTACCAATGGAATAACTTTTCAAAATCTCTTAAGGTTTAGATGTTTCTCCTTTTGAAGATTCATCTTTTCTGCCTGTAAATTCCCATTCATACCTTCATAATTCTTCTTTCTATAGAGCTATAATTCATATAACATAAAATTTTAGCTTTTAAAGCATATGCTTCGATGGTTTTTAGTATATTCACTGTATTGCATAACAATTACCACTGTCTATTTCAGAACACTGCCATCACCCCAGAAAGACACCCCACACCCATCAGCAGTCACTGTTCATTCTCTCTTCCCTACCACCGTCCCCGACAATCCCTGATCTGCTTTCTGTACCTATAGATTTGCCAATTTACATGTTATATAAATGGGATCATATGTAATATGTGGCTTATCGTGTCTGACTTTTTTCACTTAGCATCATGTTTTCAAGGTTCATCCACATTGTGGCATGTACCCGCACTTTATTCCTCTTTGTGACTGAATTAAATATTCTGTCATTTGGATGTATCCCATTTTGTGTATTCGTTCATCGGTTCACAGACATTTGAGTTGTTTCGTGTCTTGGTTATTATGAATAATATTGCTATGAATATTCATGTCCAAGTTTTTGTGTGAACATATGTTTTCAGTTTTCTTGGGTGTGTACCTCGGAGTGGGATTGCTCAGTCATATGGTAGTTTTATGTCCCTGCCAAACTGTTTTCAACAGTGACTACACCATTTTACATTCCTACCAGCAATTAAAAGTGTTCTAATTGCTTCATGTCCTCACCACTACTTCATGTTTTCTGTTTTTTGTTTCTGTTATAGCCATTCTAATGAGTTTGAAGTATTATCTCACTGTGGTTTCTATATGCATTTCCTGGATGACTGATGATGTTGAGCATCTTTTCATGTACTTATTAGCCATTTGTATATCTTCTTTAGAGAAATGTGCATTCAAATCTGTTGTCCACTTTTTAATTGGATTATTTGTCATTTTATTGTTTAGTTATAAAAGTTCTGTATGTAATCTGGATGCTAGACCCTTTTAAGGTATGTAACTTGGAAATATTTACTCTCATTCTGTGAGTTGTCTTCACTTTCTTGATAGGGTCCTTTGCCACCAAAAAATGTCTTTATATTTTGATGAAGTCCAACTTACCTATTTTTTTCTTTGATGGGTTGTGTTTCTGGTATCATATCTAAAAAGCTTAATCGCAGGTCATTCATATTTATACCCAGATGTTATGGTCATATTTGGTAGTTTTAGCTCTTACATTTAGACCTTCTGTCCATTTTTAGTTAATTTTTTAATATGGCATGAGGCGGGGGGCAAATTCATTCTTTTGCCTGTGGACATCCAGTTATCCTGGCACCATTTGTTCAAAAGACTATTTTTCCCCCACTGAATGCTTTGGGTGTCCTTGTTGAAAATCAACTGTAAATGTGTGGGTTTATTTCTGGACTCTTGATTCTATTCCATTGGTCTCTATGTCTGTTCTTATACCAACACCACACTTGATTTCTGTAGTTTCGTAGTAAGTTTTGAAATCAGTAAGTATGGGGCCTCCAAACTTGTTGTTGTTTTTCAAGATTGTTTCGGCTATTTAGAATCCATTGCCTTTCCACATGAATTTTAAGATCAGCGTGTCTATGTCCGATAAAAAATCAGTTGGAATTTCAGTGGGGATTGCACTGAATCTGTTGATCAGTTAGGGGAATATCGCCATGTTAACAGTATCATGTCTTCCAATCCCTCAACACGAGATGTTTTTCCGTTTATTTAGATCTTTAATTTCTTTCAACAGTGTTTTGTAATTTTCAGTGTACCTGTCTTACACTTCTTTGGTTAAATTTATTCCTAAGAGTTTAAAAAATTCTGTTATCAATGGAATTGTTTTCCAAAATCTCTTAAGCTTTAGGCATTTGTCCTTTTGAAGATTCATCTTTCCTGCCTGTAAATTCCCATTTTCTTAAGTCAATGATCACAGCTCGTATGTGTGTTTATTTGCCTGAACAGTGACTTGAATGTGTGATACCTAAACACTTTCTGATACAGATGATGAGGGAAAAAAATAAACAGATGCCAGGAATGGGCCCAGGATCAGGCTCCATAAACTCATTTACCTCCCTCCAGATAAGCTAAGCCCAGTCAATCTTAGTGTGTTCCCTAGTAGAGCAGGGGATACCTTAAGAAGATTAAATTACTCATGGTTATTTGTCACCTAAAAGCTTCCATATCATTTTTGTCATAGTCTCTCCCTTTTTTTTTTTAACATCTTTATTGGAGTATAATTGCTTTACAACGGTGTGTTAGTTTCTGCTTGATAACAAAGTGAATCAGCTATACAGATACATATATCCCCATATGTCCTCCCTCTTGCATCTCCCTTCCACCCTCCCTATCCCACCCGATATAGTCTCTCCCTTGAAGGATCCTTTTTTTAGAAGTTATTCTTTCCTGTGATTTTCTAGACTCCCACTATCCCGATATCCAACTCAGATCTACCCATCCTTGTTACTCTCCTACTGCCATATTCTGGAGTTTTTCTTCCTTCACTGTATCCCTCTGTGTACAGTAGAATCTACAAACCAGGGAAATCATCCATGGTTAGCAATGGCTTAAAATGGCTTCCAACTAATGCTGAGATCCTCGTGGGTTGGAAACTTTATTTAATTAATTTTTGCATCCCTGTAGCTCCTCTGTTTTGCTGGAGTCTGTGCTAGATAAATGTTTGTGAAATGAACAGGACAAGAATCTTTAGACCCAAGCTAGTTTAAAGTAGGGTAAGAACCAATGTGAAGTCAAATTATATACATTTTACTTTTGGCTTGGTTGAGACATATATTGGACCTTTCTTAAACATTTTCTTTTTTGATGGAAAACTACATAAATGAGGACATAATGTGAATATTTTTGCAGACTTACAGGAAATAGCCACTTTTCTGTAATGGTGGTTATAGGTTATACACCAAAGGACCATATTTACAAATACAGAGCCGTATGTCCTACTACGTAATAATTTCTATTGTTTAGAGACATAATGTCACAGAATTAAGAGGACATTGATGATGCGGTCTTAGTGTGTCTACTCTTAATTGGCAGTGCTTTCCCCACTTTTAGTGATTTTTCTGGCTGTGGAAGATGAGTGCCTTTGATTTCCCCTTTTTTTTTTAACTAGTGGGTACTCTTTATTTGAAAAACTCAACTGTGGCTCTGAAATTCCCATCTGCAGAATATTTCTATCTTCTAAATATTTTCCCAGGAAGCCATCAGTTGGTTGATCATTTCCAGCCTGCAACCGCATAGTTACATCTGCAGCTGAGGAGGATGTTGAAGACTCCGTAGCAGCACCATCTGTTGTTCGCAGAATGTTTTCTTTCAGATAAAGATGGGGGGTGTTAGTCATAATTAGGCAAGTTGCATGCTAGGATCAGAAGCTGATAGGATTTACCAGATTTCTGCACCAGTAAGTACTTCTGGCCCTATGGGTATTCATAAATTCAGGGGGAGTTAAAACTGACACTGCTATTGTTGGTTATAATTTTTCATACTAGCACAGGAGTCAGCAAAGTACAGACCCTGGTCCAAATCCAGCTGGTGGTCTGTTTTTATAAATAAAGTTCTATTGGAACACAGCCACACCCATTCCTTTATGTATTGACTCCGACTGCTTCCACAACAGAGCTGAACTGAAGAGTTACGACAGAGATTCTATGGCCTGCAGAGACTAGAATATTTACCATCTGACCCTTTACAGTTTTCTTGCCCTTGTACTCGAATATTATTAGACGATTTTGTGTTGTCAGTAGATTTGTATGACTTTCGTGTTAAGTACATGACCATTTTAGATTCGAAAACGTTAACGTTAAGAATATCACCACCTCCAGGAAGCCTTCTGTAATGCTTCCCCTGTACTCCCTATCAAGCTGGGCATAATGGTCTTTTCCTGGCCTCATCTAATACTGAAGACAGGTCTCAATTACTGCATATATCTTATTATTTTTAATAACTTAATATCTAAACTGAATAATTTCTGTGCCTGCTGTTTCCTGTAAGCCTGTGAGAATTCTCACATTATGTCCTGTTATTAGATAGATGTTCATAAACTAAAGGAAATATTACTGTTCTTGAGGAAGGAGGCTGCCTTATTTGTATTCTTAGTGCCTAATAACAGTACCTAGCGTGAGGAATGCACTTGAAAAAAATGTTGAAGGAATGGATTGAATGAGTTATTAATTAAAAAGAAGGTATTATTCAACTCTCTTTTAAAGGCTGTTTGGGATAGAGGTTAGGCGTGTGGTCTCTAGACTCCAATCTGTTGATGTGAAGCTCCATTTCCGCCACTTACAAGCTCTTAGTCTTTGGTCAAGTTACTTTCTCTCTCCTGCTTCAGCTTCCTCACCTGTAAGGTGGAAATAGCAACATAACCTCCCTCCTACATTGTTGTGGAGGACAAAACTGTATCATCCATGCAAAGTTTCAGCACAGCACCTGACTCGTACTAAGTATTCGACATACCATGGTCATTACTGGTGACTCATTTCTTTTAATCAAAAGTCAGTTCCCTATCATGTCACCATTAGTTTTGTCACACTTCTGAGTTATTACTTGCAAGGGTCCATGAAGATATCCTTTATACAAAGAGCCAATTTTTTGGTCTCCTACTGTGTATCAGACTGACTGCACTAACCACTGGGGATAGAAAGTGGATCAGATGTCTTGATGATCCTTAAGTATTTCATAATCTAGTACACTGAGCCTAAACCTGCCACTTGGGAAAGGACGTGTATAGCTCAGTCACAGAGGAGGTCAGAGATTGGTCATCACTGAGGACCACTGCCCTTCCTGGTACTTGTTTATGATGGGAGAACAAAACCCTAAATGAATGAAATGAGGTTGTATCTTAGGAATGTCAGATACCAGCCAAGGAGTCCAGTTTTGTGCGCAGAAAACCTTCCAGATCTTCAGTGTGCCTCCAGACACCATTTCTGTCTGTACTTGCAGATGGCCCTAGTTAAAAACAAAACTAAACTAAAACCAACCAACCAACCAGACAAACAAACAAAAACTCAGATTGTTGAGAAAACCTGAGAAAAAGTTCTGTGCTCATTAGCGTTCAGCTGGGTGAAAAGGACTGGCGGTACCTGGAAGGCAAGACAAGACATTTGGTGGACGAAGTGCCAAGGCCATTTGCTACGCAGAGAACGGGGCTAAGAGCTCCTGTTCTGGAATCTGACAGAGGTGATTTGAATCCCAGCTCTGCTATTTGCTAGTTAGGTGATCTCAGGCAGGCCCCTTTCCCATCTCTGTTTTAGTTTTCTGATTGGTAAAACGGGATGGTCATAGTATTAACTTCATCCAGTGGCTGTGGGATTAAGTGAGATGACATAAAGTGTTTGACAGTGCCTGGGGTATAGTAACAACTCAATAAACATTAGCTTTTCAATGAGAGTGGAGGTTACATACAGAGGAAAGCAGAGGCCCATCTAGATTTTGTTTAGTTATCCAGAGGAGGAGTGTGTGAAGGTAGGTCTATTTCTAGTGGGAGGAAGATGAGGGTTTTAGCCTCCAGCCTCAGTGACACTGATCCGTTTTCAAAAGCACCCCTCAGTCTCTCAGACCAGGAGGTTTTCCATCATGAAGCCAGCAGGCTGGGATTCCCTCATCTGCCACTGTCCTCTTCCCTGGGCTCAGCCTCTGCGTGGTGGCTTCTTCACACTGTGCAATGCAACAAAGATATACGCGGGCAAGGCATCAGAGTCTCATTGATACTAGTAAGCTTGCAAAGGGAGACTTGGGTTCAGTACATGTTGGAGCACTGAAAACAAAAACAAAATAGTAAGTGCTGTCTAGATAGAGATTGAGGCTACTTCTGACTTTAAAAAAAGCTATGGTGGCAGATTTCCACGAGAGGCAGAATAGAAAAATAATTTAAAACACAGGCTCAGGAATAAAACGCTTCAAATTTGCCACTTTGTAGCTGTGAGACCTGGAGTGAGTTACCTGATTCTCCTCAGTTTCTTCATCTGTGAAGTGTGAATAATGATGGGTACACCTCTGGGACACTGGGACAAATGAAAGGTTTTGCACAGACCTCAGTAACAGTGGTCATTAGGCAAGATGCTGAGTTCCTACACCTCCACAGGAAACGTGTGTATCCTCTAATCTTGTGTATTAGAGACCTGGACCTGTACCAGGAAATTTTCCTTCCCGAATATGTCTCGAGAGGATTTTAGACTCTAGATTCTAAAGGTAATGAGAACACTGCATTATTTTAAAGCAGTGTAATTTTCTGTCTAATGATATTTATCAATCCTAGGAGGTAAAAAATTATGGGTATCTTCATATTCTCTCCAATAGGAGAGTAAAAAGGTCACTCTCAGAAATTTTCATTAAACGCCTCCAGTGGTAATAGAGGTCAGAGTTGAGAAATATAAATATGCATTGCCATGGTGATGGAGTTAGGATTCTGTTATGAGCTTGTTTTATTTATGATTAGTTATTTCTATCAGTTTTCTTTCATCACCTTTGTTTTTTCTTTTTTCGCAAATTACTAAACAATTAAAGAATTTGGCAAGGGAATGAGCCAGATGTAAGTCTCCTCTTATATCCCTTGATGGAAGCAAACACGCTGTAACGTAATTTTTCTTTCCTCTGCCAGAACTGCTTCCCTCCCCCGCCCCCGCCAAATTCTCAGCTTTAGAGCAGTTACAGAACCCCTTGGAAGTGGAAAAGCCCATATTCTCAGTGGAATGTAATTAAATTTAAATACTGTTGCATCAGCCAGTTGAAGAGAGGAATCTGGAGAAAAATCCTCCCATTTCTCAAAGTTACTTTGGGCTACACCCAGAAAGCCTGCTAAGTGCTGACATGAGTTTCCATATGGTGGTGGCATTAATGAAACTGTGGGCTGTATTTATGCCATGATGGAGGAGGCTCACGGAATCTATAAAATTGAAAGACTTTATAACAGAAAACAAAGTTTAACTGAAGTTTAATAAGAAACAATACAGTGTAGTAAGGTAGTTATGAACGCTGGTTTTGGAGTTAGACAATTTTTCGACCAGTTTAAGTTTGTCTTCTGCCTGTGGTTCTCTGGATGAACTTAGATCAGTCAACATACCTGATCTTTGGTTTCCTCATCTGAAAAACAGATGAGGAATAATAATGTTCATACTTAATGAGATTGTTGTTGGATAGAAATGGTCCAACATATATAAAGCTCTAAGTTTAGCACAGAGTATATACTCAATGATAATAGCTGCTAGTGCAATTATTTATTAGCCACGCAGTTTCCATAACAACCATGTTAATTAGAATTCACTCCATGTGGAAGAGAGAAATGCACAGGTAAAAACCAGTCTTAATTTAGGATAAGACTGAATCAAAGAAAATGTGAACAGATGTTCCATTTTGTAACTCCCGCCTGCACGTAGAACACGATGTCCTTCTCTTGACAAGAGCTGATTCTTCTCCTACGCCGTGGGCCATTTCTCAGCTCTGGCCCTGAGTTTTCCCCCTCCGCAAATAAGGAAGTCAGGAGAGATGATCTTGGAGGACGCTTCCGGGTCTGGCTTTCTGAAGATTCTTCCAGGATTGGTTCAAGCCATGTTTAAGCTTTGAGAGAAATATTCATCCTTGCCTGAAAAACAAAGAAACGTTCTTCATTTGAAAGGAATTAATGAGCAAGACAGTAGCAAGAGACTGTCTGAAATGTATCCAGCCTTATGTTAGTCCAATAAGCAAAGCAAAGAAACTCTTAGGAAGGTTCTTCTGACTCTTCAGGCTTGGATAACTCAGTTTTGATGGGTTAGAAGCATAGATCAGAACTGTTCCTGTTAAGGTAGGGGTTAGTGTCACCTGCTTCTCTGAAGGTACAAAGAATCAACCTAATGGTACTGAATGGGCAGAAGTGGTTTTCCCGTATCTGGGCAGGTTCCTCAGGTCAGTCCTTCCAGTAGGGGTGCAACCTACAAATGGGCCACGTTATTTTTTTCATTGACATACTAAGATGTGGTATTATGGAAGGAATGCTACATTTAGAGTTAAGGACTTGGGTCTGAATTCCAGGTCCCACATCCATGATCTTGGATAAGTTACTTCACTTCTGTCATTGAATTTCAGCTACCTTCTTTTTACAAATAGGGTCAGTATTAATCATATTAAAGGATCGTCAGGAAGATTAAATAAGATAACTTATGCAGAGCCCCAGGCACGTATGTTGTACATGTCAGGCACTTGATAAATAAATAAATGATATCTATTCTTCCATTTGACAATTATCTCCTGAGCACTTGCTATGTACCAGGTACTGTTACATTAGAGACCAAAGCAGACCAAGATCCTGTACGTCTGGAGTTTAATTTCTAGTGGGGGAAACATAAAATTTTGTACAACACAGGGAATATAGCCAATATTTTATAATAACTATAAATGGAGTATAAACTTTAAAAACTGTGAATCGCTGTGTTCTACACCTGAAACTTATATAATAATGTAAATTAACTATACCTCAATTTTTAAAAATTTAAAGAGAAAAACTTAAAAACCCAGTAAATGTAGTAAAGTAAGTAAATTATGCACTATGTGAGAAGGTAATAATTATTGTGAGGAAAAAAGAAAAATATAGCATGATGTACAGGACTCCAGGGTGAGTGGGCAAGGTTATGGAATTAAGTTGGGTGGTCAGGGTAGGCCTCCTGAGAAGTTGCCATTTGGGCAAAGACATGAAGTGGGTGAGGGAAGTAGCTATGAGGATATTTGTTGGGAGAAGGTTCCAGGCTGCGGTGCAAAAGCCCTGAGGCAGGATTATGTGTTTCATGTTGAGGAACACCAAGGAGGCCAGTGTGGCTGAGGCAGACTTGGCAGACCAAGGATGGGCACAGCAGTAGGAAATGAGGTCAGACAAGTCATGGGGACCAGACCCAAGTAGGACCTTGCAGGCCCTCGTAAAGGCTTTAGCTTTTACTCAGGGAAACGAGGAGACACCGAAAGATTTTGAGCAAAGGAGACACATTATCTGACTTACATTTTCAAAAGGACCACTTCGGTTGCCATTTTAGGACAGCAGTGGTGCAGAGAGTGGGGAGGGGAGGCAAAGATAAAAGCAAGGAGACCAGATGGAGGCTGTTCAGAATTCCAGGGAACAGGTGATGCTGATCTGAGCCATGGGAGGTAAGCAGGGATCAGATTCTGAATATCAGGCGAAGATCCTTCTTTCCACCTGCCTTTAATTTCTTGGAGTGTAGTAACAATATTTACCTAATTCCCTTAAAGAGCTATTAACAGGAGGAAGATGGTGATGACAGACAGTTATTAACACTGACTCTGAAACAGGCGCTGTGAAAATTACCCATCAACCCTATGAGATAGGAATAATTAGTAACTGTTTTTGACACATGATCTGAGGCACAGAGAGACCGAGCAATACACCCAAGGTCTCACGTTTCCAAAGCGTTGCAGCTGGGAGTCGAACCTGGTCCGTCTGCCGCTGGAACTACGCTCTGAGGATATGGTCAGTGCAGTGAGAAGAGTTTCTCTAGAGAATCTCGAGACTATGCCCTCCTCACTCCCTCAAGGTTTTCAGACAGAGTCAAAAAGAGATTTACCATACTCAGTGTCTTCCCTGTCTGGAATCTTTATCAAAGAAAGAGGAAGGTAAAGATGATGCTTGATGGTAGCAGAACTTTGTCCTTTGAGATGGTGGTTTGTTGGTTGGTTGGTGAATTGATTTATTGGAAAATAAGAAAAAGAATGAACAATTATATCAAAACACTTTTTTTTTTACTCTCCCAAGGTCACAATGCATTTTTAAAAGTTTTTAATTGTGGTAAAACACACTTAAAATAACCTAGTTTTACGTGTACAGTTCAAGTTAAGCGCGTTCAGTTTTGTGCAACCATCTCCACTGTCCATCTCCAGAACTCTTTTCATCTTGCAAAACTGAAACTCTGTACCCACTATAACACTAACCCCCCATTCCCCTCTCTCCCCACCTGGCCCCCACCACTCTACTTTCTGTCTCAATGAATTTGATTTTTCTAAGTATCTGATGTAGGTAGAATCATACAGTATTTGTCCTTTTGTGACTGGCTTAACTCATTTAACATAATGTCCTCAAAGTTCATCTGTGTAGTAGCATGTGTCAGAATTGAATTCCTTTTTAAGGCTGAATAATATTCCATCGTGTGTATATACCACATTTTGTTTATCCATTCATCTGTTGATGAATCAAAACACATTTTAAGAATCTTATAGGGCTTCCCTGGTGGCGCAGTGGTTGAGAGTCCACCTGCCGATGCAGGGGACGCGGGCTCATGCCCCGGTCCGGGAAGATCCCACATGCTGCGGAGCGGCTGGGCCCGTGAGCCATGGCTGCTGAGCCTGTGCGTCCGGAGCCTGTGCTCTGCAACGGGAGAGGCCACAACAGTGAGAGGCCCGTGTACCGAAAAAAAAAAAAAGAATCTTATAACACATTAACTCCTTGAATTTTAGAAATCACATCATTTTATAAGCAAAAAGAAACTGAAAAGTAGAAATTCTCTTCTGTGCTCCTAGACTCTAAAGAAGGGAGATCCGAAGGCTCAGTGACTCAGAACTGATTTGTCTAAATTAACAGGACAGTCTCACAGTTCACAGAGCAGAAATTTCTGTTGACATTTCTTCCATAGAATCATAAATGTGGAGTGTTTCCTACCATACATTTTCATCTCATTTATTACGTTTCATTTGTCCTAAATTAAGCTGATCATTTTGTTTGCACAACAGTTTGCTTTTTGGGTTGTATTTGGGTTCTGTGAAAATTTTACTTTCCACAGTAAGTAATAGATTTGTTCAGATAATAACCTTGGGGAAATGTGATTTGACAGTTCTTCAAAGAATGTATAAAACTAATTATAAGTGAAAGTCACTTCAATTTCAATAGTTAAAGAAAAAAACCTGCCAGTGCTGGATTATTCTCTTTCAACTCATAGATCCGTCCATCATTATGGTCCTACACATGTTCGTTGACCAAACTGCATGAATCAAAAGAAGTGAAAACTTAAATTTTCTTTTCATGTTTTATTCAGACTATATTTTCAATGAAATGCGCATAAACTCAGTTTTAAAAAGCTAATAGATATCTACCAAAATGAAGACATTTCTGGTGTTTACTTCTGAAAGTCACTTACATGGTTTACTTTACCTGTTTTAGATGGTAGACTATTTTATTATTGGAATATGGTCATACCAGCTTTAAAGGGCCCAGCATGTTATAGATTCATCAAACCTCAGGATGGATGAAACTTATCCTAAAGCTTCTCCAGTCCCCACACCCAACCTCGGCTGAGTCCACTGGGTGGTCTGTGGTCCTCTAGCCTTTGCTTAAACACCCTCTATCCTGTGTCACCCACACTTTAGTCATCTGTGTACCCGTGGCATAACAATGTGTCCTCCTTACTAGTTTTACTTAATATTTTCCTTTTACAGGAGTCCTGTGTTTCTTTGGTGCTTTAAAAGAGAAATTAAATACTACTCTATGTGAAAAACCAGTGTGATTTCCCATGGATAGAAGGCAGATGTAAAAAATAACTACAGATAGCGGGGTAGTAAGCTTGAGGCCAAGTCTGCCTTTGGTAAAAATGAAAATGTGGAAGTGTTGCAGAAATATTAATGTCATTGCAGGCTCAAAATGAGATAGTATGTCCAACGTCATGAAAGGTAGAAGAGAACTGACAGGCAGTGACTCTCTCCTATGTAATGCTATGCTCCATGCCACCTAAAATCATCTTGAATACTACTGAGTCTCAAACCTTGGGAAACAAGGTGTCTTCCTCTCTTTCCATTGTTCCGAACAGCTTGGCGGTTAGAAAGTTCTCCTCTCATCAGCTTGACATCTGTCTGTATATGTGGTTCACCCACAAATTATCCCTCTCTTCAGAGCCATCCAGATCAAATTCAGTCTCTCTTCCCCATGGTAGCCCTTTGATTATTTGAAGACAGCTCTTACATCTAAGCTAGCCTTCTCTTGGCTGGACTCCCTCCGTTCTTCGTATCTTTTCTCATATGAAATAATTCTGCAGTAGTATTCACCCACTTCTGCTCTTTCACTATTTTGACTGCCTATATTAGTCAGGGTTCTCCAGAGAAATAAAACTAGGTGTGTGTGTGCGTGCGTGTGTGTGTGTGTGTGTGTGTGTGTGTATGGATGGATGGGTGGATGGATAGATAGATAGATAATTTTAAGGAATTTGCTCAGGAGGTTATAGAGGCTGACAAGTCCAAGGTACCCAAAGTGCGCTGGCAGGCTAGAGGTCAAAGTGCAGTTCAAGTCCAAAGGTCATCTGCTACAGAATTCCCTCTTGCTGGGGGAGGTCAGCCTTTTGTTCTATTCAGGACTTCAACTAATTGGATGAGGCAAACCCACATTATAGATAGCAATATACTTGACTCAGAGTCCGCTGATTTAAACACACATCTCATCCAAAAACACCCTCCAAGTTGACACATAAAACTAACCATCACAGGACCTTCCCTGGCCCTCCAGTGGTTAAGACTGTGCTTCCACTTCAGGGGGCATGGGTTCGATCCCTGGTTGGGGAACTAAGATCACACATGCCACACGGCGTGGCCGGAAAATAACCAAAAATAAAGCAAACCAACCATCACACAGCCATTGGTATAGCATCATGCATTGTGTTATGATTAACAAAATAAGCTCAGAATTGGTAATTTGTCCAAAGCAAGATATAAAACTTATTGGAACGTGTAGACCCTTCCATGAGACAAATTCAATATTCTTCTTAAATTTTTAACTAAGCAGCCCAGAGATTGTGGTCAGTGAGGGATAGGTGGTGGATGATGATAATGTTATTATGATTATGATGATTAGCCCTGTCAGCAGCAGTGGCTAACATAGATTTGCAGCATGCTATCTGCTAGGCATGGTTCTCATTGCTCTTCTGACATTATCTAATCCTCATAATAACCTATAGAATAGGATCACTTTTATTCCTATTTTATGGAGAGAGAACCTGAGCAATAGAGGAATTAAGTAATGTGTCCAAGTTTATATAGAGCTTCCGCGAAGTAGGGACAGAATTCAAACTCGGGTAAGTCTAGTTCCAGAGTCCTTACCATAGCCATCACGTGGCCCCAGCCCCTTTTCTTCCCCCACTGAAACATTGAAAAGCATGGTAGAATATATAGAGTGACCGGAAAGTCTGGAAACATAAGTGACTAGTTGACATATTTGAATACATGCGTGACCAGTTAATACCCGTACTTGACTGGCTAGGAGTTTGCTCGGAGTGTTCCCACCATTCCACACCAGAGTGGTGAGGGTCTGCTTGCCTGATCATCTCTAGACCTGCTTTGGACATGTGAACACGTGTAGGGGGCTTCCTGTGTGCCAGATCTGAACCCTTCTGACATGCTAAAAGTGCACGTTTGTTCCGTAATAGACAAGAATCATGGTAGGCAATGCATCATAGATTCTATGCACAGTTGAGGAAAGTTTGTTAATACACCACATTTACTGCAGTTTCTCAGTTCATTGAACTATGTATTGCCAATGAGAAACAACACATTGAACATATCACATAATACATCATGCATTGTAATATAATACCATGGAGCCATTTTTACGTATGTACACCAATGTTTACAGACTTTATGGCCATACTGTATTTACCATCTTGGTTGTTCACCTTTTTCTGTCTCCTTTAATGTGTAGGGTCTAGACTGAACACAGTATTCCAGATGTGCTCTGACTATACATAGTAAGGCAGAGCCATCTTCCCACTCTTCATTGTTTTTGGTACTACCATCTAAATCTTATAGACTTTCCTGGAAATCAGTTCAACAAGCTCAAGTTGACTTTGATTTTCATTCATACGACAATCGTTTTTCGTATCTACCTTGTACGAGACACTGTTTTAGGCACTGGGGACACAGTGGTGAACAAAACGAAGTCCCTGCCCTCAGTGATCTTCTGTTGTAGCAGGAGGAGTCATTAAAAAAAACACAGTCAAATAATTACATAATACATTTATGTTGTGCTAAGGTAAATGGAGAAAAAGAAAGCTTTTCTGCTCCGTCTTTAAAGGATATAGAGAATGAAGAGGTTACTGTGCTAGCCAGGTGCATATCTGGGAGAGGACATTTCCAGGTGCAAGGAACAGGAAATGCAAATGCCCCAGGCGGGGAAGAAGAAAAAAAGGCCAGTGTCCCAGCCTAGAGTAGAAATAACAGTGGGGAGAGGGGCCTGGTAAGGAATAAAGATTGGAGAGATAATAAGAGACCAGATCACATAGAGTCTTGTAGTAAGGAGTTTGAATTTAAGCCTAGTTGTGACAGAGAGCCATTGGAGATTTTTTTCTTCTCACGGGAGTGACATAATCTGTGTTGAATTGTAAAAGGATTACTCTGTTTTGGGATAATAGACTTTAGGAGGGCAAGAGTGGAAGCAGGGAAATCAATATGAACTACAACAACTATTTTTATATGTCCAAGATAGATTTTTTGTTAATTATCTGTCTTACTTGATTTACAATTTAATTGCACTGCAGTCGGAAAATGTGTTTTATATGGCACTGGTTGTTTGAAATTCCTTTGTGAACCAGCACCGTGTCAACTTTTGTAAATGCTTTAGTGTGTTTGAAAATTATGGAGAGCCTCAATTTGTTGGTTGCAGAGTTTACATGTCCATTAGTTCAACCTAGTTGAATATTGTTAGTTCAGATCATTCACATCCTTGATGTTATTTGGTCAGCAGAGTCTGTAATATTCTAATAGATTTTTGTTCAGATCTCACGCTAGGGTTTGCCAAATTTCCCTCACACTTCTGACAACTTTTAATTAATGTTCTTAAGCTGCATTGTTAGTTAAGTGTCTAGTCATGATTTGTATAACTTCTTGTTAGGGTTTTTTTTTTTTTTTTGCGGTACGCGAGCCTCTCACGGCCGTGGCCTCTCCCGTTGCGGAGCACAGGCTCCGGATGCGCAGGCTCAGCAGCCATGGCTCACGGGCCCAGCCGCTCAGCTGCATGTGGGATCCTCCCAGACTGGGGCACGAACCTGCGTCCCCTGCATCGGCAGGCGGACTCTCAACCACTGCGCCACCAGGGAAGCCCAGGGTTTATTTTACGTGTAGTTTCTACTTAGGCATTAATACCTTTTGCCTTAAATAATAGTACTTGTCTGATGTTAGTTGCTGCGCCAGCCTTCTCTTAGTAAGTATTTGCATGGAATATCTTTTTGCATATCTTTATTTTCAACCTTTCCATGTGGTTTTGTCTTAAATGTTTCTTTTTTTAATTGATTTTTCTTCGAGTATAGTTGCTTTACAATGTTGTGTTAGTTTCTACTGTACAGTAAAGTGAATCAGCTGTACTTAAATGTTTCTTTTATAAAGAGCATTTACTTCGACTCTTTATATATATTATGGATATTTTTTTACTTCTACCATCTTGGTTTGTGTTTCTTCTCTACTAGTCTGTTCCTTTGCTTTTTAATTTATTTAAAAAATGTTTTATCTTTCCTTCTGGTGGATGAATTTTTTTTCTATTCCTTCTCTTTCTCCTCTGTTGGTTTCAGACCATGGATTGTATTTCAGTTTGTTCAATGACCACTTTAATTTATAACACGTATACTTATTAAGTAATTATATCTTCCCTCTTATATATGATAGAGACATTGGTCTACTTTATCCACTAACCTCCCCAGCACACACTCCTCCTCTTCCCCAATGCCAACACACAAACTGTTACCAAACTAAGGTTCAGCTGCTTGCTACTCGAAAGAGACAAGTGCTGGTAGGAAGGGAAAGGTTGCTTTATTCAGGCGGCCAGCACCTGGGGAGATGGTGGACTCCTGTCCAAAAACTAGCACCTGGGGAGAGGGTGGACTCCTGTCCAAAAACTAGCACCTGGGGAGAGGGTGGACTCCTGTCCAAAAACTAACTCCAAATATTCTGCTTGACCGTGAAAGCTTCTAAAGGGAGAATCATTGAGGGAGGAGGTCAGAGTCTTCCTTATCTTCCACTGTGCAGATTTCTTGCGATTGGCTGGTGGTGAGGGAACAGGGTGGTACAACAGGAATCTTGTGCTCAGCCTGAAGTTACCATCCTCCACCACGGTAGGGGTCTTAGTTCCTGCAGAAGAACTCAAAGGTATTGTTATGTATATTTGTTGAGAAGGAACCAGGACCCTGCCCCACAGCTGTACTGTTGTTCCCTGACTGTTCCTCCTTTGTTTCTGCATCCCCTCCCTTCCCTGATAAGCAACTGTTTGAATCTGCCCTTTGGAACTCTGGGAAGGTCAAGGAGATTGAATGAAGTCTATTGCCTACAAACAAGAAATTGGGGATACAAATAGGATTTGTACTCAGCAGGGCCCCACAGGGTGCTGCTCCATTTAAAAACCTCCCAGCAGGACGTTCTCTACCTCACAGAGAACTCTTGAGGTTCCCTTTACTTTGCCTGATCTTAGTACACAATCAGTATACCCTCCTTCTAGACCTTCCTGGCTGCAGGCCTTTGTCTATAGCCCATATTCCACTCAGTGATTTCTTTTTCTAGTCCATGCACAAGGTTGTCCGTTTTTTGGTTTTTTTTGTCTTGTGGGAAAATACACATAAAATAAAATTTACTTTTTGCATCAATTAAAAGTGTGCGATCCGGTGTCATTAAGTACCTTCACAGTGTTATGTAACCATAGGCCGTCTAGGTCACAATCTTTTTTTATTACCCCAAACAAAAATCCTGCATCCATTAAGCAGTCACTCCCTGGTACCCTCTCCCCCACCTCCTGGCAACCACTAATCTGCTTTCTGTACCTGTTCTGGATGTTTCATATAAATGGAATCATAAAGCATGTGGCCTTTTATGTCTGGCTTCTTTTACTTAGTATAATGTTTTCAGGGTTCATCCATGTTGTGGCATGTATTGGCATTCCATTCCTTTTCATGGCTGAAAGACATTTCATTATATAAATATACCTCATTTTAAATGGTACGGAGGAACCGGTTTGCAGGGCAGAAATAGAGACACAGATGTAGAGGACAAATGTATGGATACCAAGGGGGGAAAGTGGCAGGGGAGGGGGTTGGTGGTGTGATGAATTGGGAGATAGGGATTGACATATATACACTAATATGTATAAAATGGATAACTAATAAGAACCTGCTGTATAAAAAATAAAATAAAATTCAAAACGAATATATATATATATATGTATATATATATATATATATATATATACCACGTTTTTTTAATCCATTTATCTGTTGCTGGGCATCCGGATTATTTCCACCCTTTGGTTATTGTAAACAGTGCTACCATGAACATTTGTGTAAAGTTTTTGTTTGTTTGTTTTTTTAACATCTGTTTTCAGTGTTTTGGGGTCTATACCAAGGAGTAGAATGGCTGGATGATATGGTAATTCTATGTTTCACTTACTGAGGGGCTGACAAACTGTTTTCCATAGTTACTGCACCAATTTTCGTTCCCAATAATACATTTTTATATTTTATATTCATGATATTCCTGATTATGAACATATTGTATATTCATGATTTTTATATGGATGTGAAAATAATGCATGCTCATTTCTTCCTTTTTTTTTTTTTTTTGAGCAAGAAAATTAAAATCACATATTATCTGCCGCTTCTTAAGAGCTGTAAGGACTCAGGGAGTACGACGTGAAGGTCCCAACACTGCGTCTAGATTACGAGCCTGGGTTCTAAGTCAGGTTCCACGTGACCTGGGGATTATTACTGCTTAACCCTTCTGTAAATCTGATAATTAGATGGATACAAAGTGCAAACAGTGCCTCAAGTACGAAATATCTTGTTTTAATGCTCCCTTTCCTTTTCTGCCTACCCTTCATGAATTACCCGTCCAGGTGGACCTGGTCTCAGATCCCATATGGAATTAGTGTTCATGTCCTCCCTTTGAATCAACAGTTAGCTACCCTGTCTCCATTCTCCACTAGCCTAGTTCTCCGTGGCAGCTGGTGAGGCAGGCTTACACGGTAGGAGCAGTGTCAACCATGGGCCCTTCAGGCCCCTTTTGTGGTCTAGGTGCCTTCCACGCCTCCTTAATCACTCCAGAGAATCACCTACTCTGCCTAGACACACATGCTATGCAGGACACTCTTCTTATCCTTACTGTTTCTACATGTTGAGTTCTTACTGTTTACTAGGCACGGTGCTGTATGTCTTGCATATGTTATTTTACTAGTCACAGCAACCTATGAGGCAGGTACTTTTCTCCCTCCACTTTATAGGTGAGGTGACTCAGACACAGAGAGGTTAAGTTGCACACTTGCGTTCACCCCACTGGTGAATAGAAGAGCCATGGTCAGCTCATCTTCCTAAAGTTAGGCCCTTAACCACCATGGGCAAGCAGAAATGTTTCACGTCCTCATAACTCTGGCACT